>NC_067237.1:24766757-24969257 GCF_019924925.1 Ctenopharyngodon idella | reverse complement strand
TGCCAGCCACTCTCCCCCCCACCCTCTGTCTTTTTCACACGTTCAGTTTCTCTCCCACTGGGAAGCAGATTTTCAAGGCAGCCGTCTGCTCTCTACCTTCAGCACTCGCTGTCTACCCTCTGCCTCCCCGAGGTTTCGCTACACTTCTGGCATAATTACAGCAATTACTACAGTTTATACTAGTTATGTAAAAGTTCTCCCATGTGAGTGTGTGTTTTTATCCAACACAGTTGGGAGGAAAACACGTGAAAGTGTGAAGGGAATCAAAACAGACAGGAAATGAAGCACTCCCTCCTTTACCCACTCAGGAAAAAAAATTGACAGCGATGTACTAAAAACGGAAACGTTTTTTCTTTGTACAGATGACAACGTTATCAAAACTATCCCCGTTCACACGGTTCCACGCAAATGACTAAAAACACTGTATTATGCATGCCAGGCCAGTAGTTGGCGATGTCACTTTGTAGAGAAAGTAACCGCCTGCGCATATACACAGTCTTTTACAGAGCACTCGCCTTGCGCATGCCTATCCTCCTTATTTTTATAGTTTACTGCACTTTGATATTCTTCTCGTTATTTCCCTACAGCAGATAATAAATCGCAAGTCTTGCACATTCACAGAAAACGGTATATCGTTTTGCGATTTCAGGCCACCAAAACGCTATTGTTGTGTAAATGAATGGCCAAAACGCATAAAAAGTTTTCTGTTTTTAGTTGAAAATGGTGTCAAGGCTGCATTTATTTGATCAAAAATAAAGTTCAACAGTTATATTGTGAAATATTATTACATTTTTAAATAACTGTTTTCTATTTGAATATATTTTAAAATGTAATTTGCTTCTGTGTCACATGATCCTTCAGAAATCATTCTATGCTGATTAGGTGTTCAAGAAAAAATTCATATTTAAATAGTTAAAATGTAAAAAATAGTTGTGCTGCTTGATATTTTTGTGAATAGAAAGTTCAAAAGAACAGCATTTATTTAAATTAGAGGGTTTTGGTAACATTATAATTTCTTGAATGAAAAATCATGTAACATGCCATATTTTGAGGATGATTCAACTGTCTTCCTCTGTTGTTTCCTCAGGGTAACACACTGAGGAAGAGTCTCCTTACACACTACTTTGGCAACCAGCGGCCCCACACCAAAGCCCTGGAGTACAGCAGCGGGAGCAGTTCTTCCTCTGGAGGTCTGGTACACAGATGACCATCAGCAAAAGCATTTTCGGCCCACCATATACATCCTGTCGCCCAACTTCTGCTTCTCTCATGCCTTACTCAACCGTGTGTTTCTATGTGTACATGTGCGTATAGGTGGCTCCCCAGGGCAGGACTCTGATAAGCCAGGCACTAGCGTAGCAGACATCCAGTGTGCGCTGGACAACGTGGGAGCGTCCGAGCTGGTCATCGACCTCATCGTCAGCACTAAGAATGACCGTATCTTTGAGGAAAGCATTCTGCTGGGAATTGCACTGCTAAGAGGAGGGAATACACAGATTCAGGTATATACAGGTGCTGTTACACATTCACAACAGGGCATCCACAAGATCCAGATGATGTTATGTCTCCTTGCAGAACTCTTTCTACCATCAGCTGCACAAGCAGAAGAAGTCCGAGAAGTTCTTCAAGGTCTTCTATGACCGGATGGAGCAGGCTCAGAAAGAGATCCGCTCTAGTGTGTCAGTAAACATGTTTGAGCTCAGCTGCAGGAAGAGAGAAGAGGAGGGGGAGGGTTCTGGAATCAGATATAAGAAAGGTATACTTCCACTTTCTTTCAGGAGAAAAAAGGTTTTCAGGACCATGGAAGGTGAATATGATGAAAACTGTAAAGAAATGTTGTGTTTATTTCACCCCAAAATCAACAGTATTACTTTATACTTTTATGCACAATATATATATTTTAAATTTTTTGTAATATGACCTCGACATTTCTGTGTGAGATTGACCTGGAAATATTTCTTTGCATATTTTCAGAAGTTCGCCTTCATACTTAAATATTGTAAATGAGATCAGAGGTTACATAGCTAAAGATTTGCCATAGATAACCGATTTTGTTTCTTTGAATAGGTTGATTAATTGTCTGAATGAAATTGAGAATGATTGAGAAGTTACTATGGAAACCTATTTGGTGTTATCTGAATTTGACAAAAGAAATATAATCAACTGGAGACATAATAAATCTGGCCATTTTAAACAGCTGTGGGCTATGGACATGTTTTGTATTAAGATGCTGCATTTAAACATCAAGGTCTCTCTGGACTATAAGTGAAATAACTGCTGCTGTTTTACTAACTCTGGTGCCTTGGTGGAAATTTATCTCCAACAAAGGAAGGCCCCAAAAGACCACAAACCAGGTGTGATGTCTTAAAGCCTAAAAATAAACCTTTAGAAATCACTCCTTCTGTCTCTTGCTGAAAATAGAGACGTGTCCTAATTGCAGTGTTCTGCTTTATCATGTTTAGTCCTAAAAAAAACGACCTAGACTTTCTAAATGATACGCTACGTCTGAACTAGAAGTATGTCATTGGTCCTGTGAATAGCCTGTTTATTACAAACAAGTGTGGCTTAATGCATAGCTATTCATGTGAGTGCAGTTCAGGCCTGAGGCAGCGTAAATGAAGGGACAATCAGGCATATGAATAGTATCTGTCCCCATTTCAACTGCTGTGCTCCATATTCTGTCACATGAGGTCATGTGAGGGGTAGCTGGCACTGTATCAAAGGCCTGCTGTTAAAAAGCAGTGTTTTATTTAACACTTCTCATCGAGAGAGGAAAGATTTCAAATTCGCCTAGTGTCAAACAGTGTAGTGCACAAGACATGATTGTTTGATAAAGAGAAATATTGTTGACAGTTAGAGTACATGGAAATTGAGATTTGAATAATAAGATTCAAATGTTCCTCAACATATATCCAAAAACAACAAAAAATGTCTATTTCTCTCAATAGCAGTACCTACAATGCACTATGGATGACTTTTGAACTGGTTTATCAGTTCTCTAGTATGCTGAACTTAATCAGTATATTGTACAAGAATTTGTCATTTATTGAAGATATATTGTTGGCTGTTTCTTACCGCTATAGACATTAAGGGGGGCTTAGTCTATCAATATCGGGTTTTCAGTTACCAAATTTACCATTCCACATTTGCACGTATTTTTATTTTTTCATTCTTTTCATTCTTGGGACTTAAAATTCATTGTAATGCACTAGGTCAACAAAAGTCTGTCTTTGAGTGAATTACTAAGTCATTTCCTCAACAGATTTGTTTGAAAACACTGATTCACTCAGGAACGAGTCACAGTGAATCATTTGCTTAACCAAATCGTTCAGTAGCACTGATTCAGTGTGTGTTGCTTAATGTGTTAATTCACCTCTGGCTTCATTTGAAAAATATCATTGTTATAGCTTGTAATATTGTCTCTAAGTTTAAGTTGTTAAAAATTCTATAACTTCTTGTTTATTGAACTATAATATAAAAGCAATACCAATCAATATCACAGAATCACAGCTCTTGATTGTGTAATATTGCTTGATATTGTGATATTGATAAATATATTTGATCAAAAGTACAGCACCAAGTATGAATGACAGATTTTGAATTTGAATTGATTTTTGAATAATGTTTTGCAAATGTTCATTAATATTACATCCCATACAGTGTTGTTGTAGTTAAACTGAAATCTGTTAAAAATAATATTCAGTAATTGAAATAAAAATACAGCTGAAATAAAATATAAATATTTGATGAAAAACTTAACCTAAACTTAAAAAACCTAAACGAAAGTTAGAAATGTTTCCTTGGCAACTAACTGAAACAAAATAAGCTGAAGTACAAAAATTATTTAAAAATACAACTGAAACAAATGTAAATAAAAGCTTTTTTAAAAAAAAAAAAAAAAAAAAAAACTAAAAGTAATAAAACTGACAAAATCACTTACATTTTGTTCAAAAAAAAAAGAAAAAAAAAAAGAAAACTGAAAATATAAAAATAAAAGCTAATTCAAGATATTTTTAAATCCTAAATAATACAAAAATAACACTGATTCCGTAACAGTTTAATAATCTGAAGTTCATTCTTTCTTGTCTTATGAAGTTCGAGACTCCTTGCACCTCAGAGAAGAAATGCGGGGTCAGCTTAAAGATGCCTCCTCGGTCACCTCAAAGGCTTACAGCACCTTTCGCCGGGAACTGGACTCCGAGATGGAGCCAATGGGGTCTGGAGTGGACGGGATGGAGGAGGTGGTGGAGGAGGCCCAGATGAGCCAGGCCATCACCATCATGAAACCCATCCTTCGCTTCCTTCAGCTGCTCTGTGAGAATCATAACAGGGATTTGCAGGTAGGTGATGCAAATCTTCTATCATTTTTATTGGTCCAATTTTGCTCAGCTTTAGTTTGTTTGGCTGTAAACCATTTTAGTTTATTACTAAACACTGCAAGATGAGATTGGGCATAGTGTGCTTAGAAGTGAAAACCAGGGATGCTTCCTTTACAGTGTCAAAAAATCATAGGGCTTTAAATTAGTGTTTTTCCATCATGAGAACAAAAAGCACCTTGATGTTTGAAAGGTAACATTTTTTGTTGCGCAGATAAACATCTCAAGGGACCTCTGACCTAGTTAGGGACGAGTTTGTCTGAATTGAGATACCAATTACTGCCACTCAGGACTAGACTTGTGTTGTTAGTCCAAATCCTTCTGTTCTCTTGTATACAGAACTTTCTACGAGATCAGAACAACAAAACCAATTATAACCTGGTGTGCGAGACGTTGCAGTTTCTTGACTGTATCTGTGGCAGCACAACGGGAGGACTGGGGCTGCTGGGGCTTTACATTAATGAGAGGAACGTAGACCTTGTCATACAGACGCTTGAGACCATCACAGAGTACTGCCAGGGTCCTTGCCACGAAAACCAGGTATTGATTTGAAACGTCATCCTCATTGGAAAATGGGGACAAATTTGTTTCCACATAGAGTACAAGTGTTAGATTTAGTAGCATATCTGAACTTATTTCTAGCTTTATTAAAGATAAAATGCAAAAATAAGTATTTTCTACATGTCTAAGGCTTAAGAAATAATAGTTTGTGATCATAGTTTGTGTATTTCCTCCTCCGCAGTCATGCATAGCCAGGCATGAGTCAAATGGCATTGACATCATCATCGCGCTCATTGTGAATCCAATTGATCCATTGGGAAAGAACCGACTTGACCTTGTGCTGGAGCTGAAGGTACTTGTTTGTTTGCAGTTAATCACGTAGTCTGAATAAGGAGGCAATTGATGTATAATAAAATTTTACAGATAACAAAATGTTCTGAAGCATTGCAAATTTTTGATTTGGCATGTAAAATCATTAGCTCCAGGAGAAAAAGTGTGAATATTCTTTACTTCACGGTAATTTAATTTAAAAATGCTTTTTTTCTTTATAATGAAAAACCAGAACAATGCATCTAAACTTCTCTTGGCCATCATGGAGAGTCGTCATGACAGCGAGAATGCAGAGAAGATCCTGTACAAGATGAGACCTAATGAACTGGTGAGCTCATCAATATCATACAATAGTGCTGCTGTTGGATGATACTGTATATCAGCACTCTTAGTACCTGAACAAACTGTTGTGCAATTAATAAATGTAGTTTAGATCATCTGTTATCAGCCAAAACATGTCCACAAATGCAGTAATGTTCTGATGCCACATCTACAGGTTGATGTGATGAAGGAGGCTTATGTTCAAGGAGAAGAGGGTGAGATTGAGCTAGAGACATCAGATCAGATCACACCTAAAGATGTTGGCCACAACATCTACATCCTGGCTCATCAGGTAAGATTTACATGTTTATTGCAAAACACTGTGATCTACACAGTGATTCCCAAGAGGGTCTGTGTTTACGTCAGGAGTACTTAGAAGGATTTACATTTTGCTTTGCTAAACCTATAAAACTGAATATTTAGCAGGATATGGTAACTAATCAGGGTTAAAGGATTAGTTCACTTTCAAATGAAAATTACCCCAAGCTTTACTCACCCTCAAGCCTTCCTAGGTGTATATGACTTTCTTCTTTCTGATGAACACAAACGGAGATATATTGATAAATATCCTGATGCATCCAAGCTTTATAATGGCAGCGAGTGGGATCAATGAGTATGAGCTGAAGAAAGTGCTTCCATCCACATCCATCCATCATAAACATACTCCACACAGCTCCAGGGGGTTAATAAAGGCCTTCTGAAGCGAAGCGATGCGTTTGTTAAAAAAAAAAAAAAAAAAATCCATATTTAACAAGTTATGAAGTAAAATATCTAGCTTCCGCCAGACCGCCTTCCATATTCAAATTACGGAAAAAACGGAACTGGCGTCGCGGCAGTTCAGCTTTTTCCGTAAGTTGAATAGGGAAGGTATAGGACGCAGCGTAAGCTTTTTGAACTGCAAGAGTTTTACACTTTCTTCGTAAGTAGAATATGGAAGGTGTTCTGGTGGAAGCTAGATGTTTTACTTCATAACTTGTTAAATATGGATATTTTTTTTTTTACACAAATACATCGCTTCGCTTCAGAAGGCCTCTATTAACCCCCCGGAGCCATGTGGAGTATGTTTATGATGGATGGATGTGGATGGAAGCACTTTCTTCAGCTCATACTCATTGATCCCGCTTACTGCTATTATAAAGCTCGGATGTGTCAGGATATTTATTAATATATCTCTGATTATGTTCATCAGAAAGAAGAAAGTCATATACACCTAGGATGGCTTGAGGGTGAGTAAAGCTTGGGGTAATTTATATTTTAAAGTGAAATTATGATTTTTCAGTATCAGTATTTTCAGGAAAAAGTTCAAAATAATGTTTGTAATGTGTGAAGGCTTGATTCGTGCTGCAGATAAAGGGTACTTGAGCCATATGAAAAGTTTGGGAAATGCTGTTGTCTGTGACAGTATTGCATTGATAGTCATATAGATAGTCATATTTAAAGTTTGAGAGTAGTACATGGCTATCCACGTGCTTTTTGCCATTTAAAAAAAAAAAAAAAAAAAAAAAAAATCCCTCTGAAGAAGGGTTAATGCTTCTTGTGAGGAAATCCTCAATCCAGTTGTGCATTTCTCAGTTTCTATCTTCACTTTCACTTCCACGTGCTTTTTTGACAGGCTCAGCCATCTGTCAGACAGTTTATTTCTGTCTAACTGGCTGCTTTCATAATGACATAACTTCAGGTGTTCATCTATCTCTGTTTTTTCAAACACACATCACACAGACGAGTGAGAGAGAACTCAAGTGCAAATATGTGTAGTTCTCTCACTGTTAGCTTTGCTGGAATAATAAATCTTGTCATTGTTTTCAGTGAGATTTTTGTTTAAAATTCAGGACTTTTACTCACCCTGTGGCTATTTTAGATGATCAACAGTTTGAAAAACACTGGCCTATGGCTATATGATCTAGTTGGGGAGGTTCTACTTCAGTTGGACCATCTGCACAATGTTTGTCAGTCTCATTGTCCTGTGTAGATTCTCACTTGTAGAAAACAAGTAGGGCCTGAGGACATACGAGTCAAGCAGAGAAAGAAGGAGAGGAGGTCAAAGGAAAGGAATAATCCCTTATCTTGTAATTTCACTGACACTGAAAAATAAATAAACAGAAATTACTTTAAATGGGACCTAATATGCAAAATTCACTTTTACATGGTGTTTGAATATTAATTTGTGTCAGCAGTGTACGCAACCACCCTATAATGGTGAAAATCCACCCGCTCCTTTTTTATATTCCCAATAGCTAAATCATAAACAGTGTCTCAAAATGAGCCATTCGCATTTTCTATACATTGTGATGTGACAATGTGACAGAATCTTCCCTATTAGCTTAAATCCTCCCCTGAGTGAGCTGTACACAGACCGCCATGTTTATCTCCTCAATAGCTGTTCCCATCCACCTATTTTTATGCTCATTTTGGGATATTGCATAAAAAAAAATGCTGGATGGAAACGCCAAGATGTGCACAAATTCTAAAAATGTGCTTAAAAATCATGCGCTTAAATGAGTCAGAATTTTTGTATGCGATACGAAAACATGCGCATAAACTGCGATGGAAACACTTATAGAATAAATTCCTTGATGCGCATCAAAAAAGACATGTGACTTTGCAATGAGACGGCATAACTGGACCAACCAGCGGACTGATCCCGTTGAACAGGATCTGAAATGCTGTTAAGGTCATTCTGTAATGCCTGAGAAAAGTCTTTCGTTATTGTGGTTCGGTATAATTCCCTCCCAGAAGCGCCTCACACGATTGTGTTCTCAAACACCAGGCATCTGAATGCAAGATAACATGACAGCGTTTATTGCATTTTGTCTGCACACTCTGAGGTGCAAATAATTTATTATATAACTTCCATTTTTTCTTGATATTTGGCGCCAGTTTATCATGAAGTGACTATTTTGTTCTCACTGGACTCACTGGATGAAAACAGTGCTTTATTCGAAAATGTTTTATGCAATATTCCAAATTTGCGCATAAGTTAAATACGCAACTTTGGATGGAAACATAGCTATTGAAGGATGTGTTTTTCCATTCCACTGCGCTACTTTTCCATTGCTTTTCTGTGTAAATGCGCTAGACGGATGTGTTTGACCATTGCGCTCGTGTCTCGAATCTTTACAGTGTCTTGCGCAGGAAATGGCATTCTAAAAACGTAGCGCTCAGGTTAAAAGAAGTTTAACTTTTTTTAAAAATGCACCTCGACACCTTGTGTTTTTCATTGACACGCTGTGTGTAAATAGCCCCGAACTGGAGAAAAAATGCAAGCAGCGCAGTGAAATGCAAAAATGCACTCTCTGGAAATGGCCTCATACTGTTTCTCCTGTTTTGTTGTTGCCGGAGTATCCGAGGCACAAGGTGTAAAGGCACAGCCCTCTTCTGGAAAAGGGAGGCAGGGAGTAGCAGCTCATTTGCATTTAAAGATAGACACACAAAAACAATGTGTTTTTGCTTTCATCAAAAAATGAACTGTTGGATTATTTTGAGCTGAAACTTCACAGACATTCTGGGGACACCTAAGACTTCTATTACATCTTGTAAAAAGATACATAATAGGTCCCCTTTAAGAAATGCCTAAACATGTCATTTTGATGAGTGGTGTTTGCTAAGGCAAGTGTCACTATTACAATTGTTCATACTTAGAATTTGGAGTTTTCTAGTAAGTAACCACAGAGAAACAGCATATAATAACATGCTAAAAACCATCCATTAAGTTCAAGTCACGTTTGCTTCAGAATATATAAAAAAAAAATCTTTTCATGTAAATTCATGTAGTTGCATAATGATGCAGAATTGCAGATGGTTTGAAATGTCAGTTTTCGGCACAATTAAATTTAAAAACGGAAATTATTAAATAGTTTATTTACCAAAGCATTTAGCTTGTTTGATCTAATATGTGAACTTATGTTCATGAGAGAACACTGTGTAAATGTACTTTGTACCTCAGAAAGTTAATTTGAATGATACTGTAAACAGTTGGTTTTCCACAAAGAAAATTCCCATGTTCTTTTTTCCCATTGTGGTTTCCATTTCTTTTTGTTTGCTCAGCACTGTTGGTATGGTTGCTTGTTAGCTACAGTGCTGAAAAAACAACTGCCAAATACAAGATCCTCCTGTGTTTACTTGGTACATGACAAAGTAAATGACATTATTTGGTGCCAGTTTAGCTCTGTATTGCGTGTCTTGCTCTCTTCCAGCTCTTATAAACAGATTCCTGATGTTAGCTTTGATCTGAAATGAAAAGAGCACTGTAAACATTGTTGGCTCAGACTTCAGTGAGGAGACAAAATGATTTCACCTTCTTAGTGTCTCAATGCGCACATCTTTTGTGTTCTTTCAGCCTGTAAAAAAAAAACGAGCATGTAAATCCCTCTCTCCTATTTACCGTGTTAAGGCCATTATGCGATGAAGGGAATCTGAGGGTGTGTGGAATGATTGCTTGTTTGTCTCAAGGACGTGTCCTTGCTTGAGGGTACAAAGTGACAGTCTGCCTTTTTAGAAAGACTGGTTACTAAATAGAAAAGTAAGTAGTTTGTTTCAAGAGACTGAGCAGCCTTCTTCATGTATAAACTGCCTTGTTTTTTTTAAGAAGATGGTTCTTTACTTAAATGAATTGCTTGGATCTTGCTGAGCGTTATTGATCGTTCGTTGCCCTTTGATCCCTTCATCTGTTGGAAATGATTTTCAGAGCGCTGTTTTTGATTAGGTTGTCTCTGGATGCCGTTGTCTCACTAATGCATCTTGGTCACATCACTGTGGCTATTCAGTCATTGAGATAAACATCAGAGTTCCTCTGCGTGGGCTGATCTTAAAATGTTTTGATTTTGAAGTAATGAGGTTGATCAGTCCTGACCTCATGAATTGACTCATCCAGGGGTTGCATTGGCATTATGAAACTGCTAAATTCCTAATGTAATTTGTGTTAGCCAAGTCACCAGTGTGTCACTAATAGATTAATGGTGTTCCTGCAACTTCAAGCACTTTGTCTCAGAGGTTGACTTTTATTAAAACTAACAAATTATAGCTTTTTTTCTTTTTGTTATATGAAGTTTTTTTTTGCTACTTTTCAAATGTGTAGATTTTATTGATTGTCATTTTATTGATAGATTTTGTAGATTTTATATACGATTGTCCCAAAATCCATTATAAAATTGAGTGTATATATATAATTTCATTTTTTACACAAATTATGATTTGTGTATGATACATCCCTCAGTTGTAGCATTATTTCCACCACATCAAACTTCTTTTACTTTATTAGATAAAACATTTTTATCAAAAGTTAGTGTACTTGTTTATCAAGAGATGAAACATGATATGTGAAGAAAATAAAGACCTATAAATAAAGACTCTGTGCATTTTCTCCAATCATGTTGTCATTTTTATTTAGTAATGCAAAAAGATTTTTAAAAATGTTTTTTTTTTTTAAATTCATGTAAACTCATAATCTCTCAATTAGTTGCATAATAACATTATTTAAAAGGATAGTTCACCCCAAAATTTTGTCATTCACAATTTTTGGATGAATTTTGTCTTGGATGTTGGGTATCTTGCCACTGTTCTTGTCCATTTTACTTTTATTTAATTGTGTATTTAGCATACATAAAATTCTTGCTATGAAATTAGACTTAGCATCAAACAATGTTACCAAATGCAACACATAATTTGAGATGAGGTGAAAATGAAACTGTGGTGGAATGTTTTATGTCATGTTTTTGAGCAAAAATGACAGAATTCACCTGTATTGGTCATGTATGTCATGCATGTCCACTGATGGACATTATTAGTAGACAAATTAAAAACAAATTCAAACTAGTGAGGCAAATAGAAACTAGTGAGAGTTTATTTTTTTAACGGCCAGAATGCCAGAAGTGTTCATAGTTGAAGAATCGCCCTGCGGTTTCTGAATCTGTTGTGTTGTGTTTTTTATGATCAGTTGGCACGCCACAAAAAAAACCTCCAGCAGAGTTTGAAACCTGGCCCAGACCCCAGCATCGAGGGAGAAGCAGCACTCCGATACTACGCCAACCACACTGCTCAGATAGAGGTACAACAATTTGAGAGTTTACGATAACTGCTTCACTCATTGGCTTTTCTGTGGATTTAATATGACACATTTGAAGTCCCATTTACTTACAGATACTTTTATCAGAAATTTAAGTCAAAATATATCAGTTAAACATGATTTATTACTGATCTCCCCAATTTTTTCCCCCAAAAATTTTTAGATTGTTCGTCATGATCGCACAATGGAGCAGATTGTGTTTCCTGTGCCCAACATCTGTGAGTACTTAACAGAAGAATCAAAAGTGCGTGTGTTCACCACCACAGAGCGAGACGACCAGGGCAGCAAGGTCAACGACTTCTTCCAGCAGTTTGATGACCTCTACAATGAGATGAGGTGGCAGAAGAAAATAAGAAGTGGGTTGTTTTACTCTGCGCTAAAAACAATTGTAACAATTTATCACCAGTTTGAGACTGTGCCAGAGTTATTAATCTGATGTATTGGTGTGTGTTTGCAGATAATGCACCACTTTTCTGGGTGTCAAAACATATATCTCTATGGGGTAGTATCTCCTTTAACTTGGCTGTGTTAATCAACTTGGCTGTGGCTCTTTTCTACCCCTTTGGAGATGATGGAGATGAAGGTATGGCTTTGATTAAGGGATATCTAAAAAGTTGCATAATTATGGCCCTATGATTTCCACGGCATGAGAAATGCAGAGAGAATTATGGAATCCATTTATAAAAATACAATTTACTGTACAACATCAAATGTCATAGAATTTAGCAAAAATTGGATAAATAAATCAAAAGTACACATCAAATCGCATATGGACTAGTGTCTGTGAATATTAAATTTAAATATTCTATGTGAATTAGCGGTGTAGTTTTGTCTGCTACACATACTCAAGCACACATGATGTTGTTTTTGTGGAGTTTCACATAAACTTCTTCTCTAGAGCTGCTCTGAGAGTCACTTTATTTAGCATTTCACCTTTTCATTTAATAAAAACTATTCGCAAACACACAGAATCTCAAAACTATAGAAGCTTGTTTCCGCCACTAAATAAAATAAAAACGCTAATTGCGACTTTTTATCTCACAATTCTGACTTTTTTCTCGCGATTGTGAGTTTTTATTACGCAATTCTGACTTTATAACTCTCAATTCTGATTTTTTTCTCAGAATTGCATGATATAAACTCGCAATTGAGTCTTATAAAGTTTATATCTTGCAATTGACTTTTTTCTCCGAATTGTGTTTATATCTCGCAATTCTGACTTTATAACATGCAGTTGCGAGTTATAAAGTAAGAATTTTGGCATATAAAATTGCAATAAAACCATCTCTTTTTTCCTCACAATTGGACATTAGAACACGCAATTGCAAGTTTATATCCCACAATTCTGAGAAAAAAAGTTAGAATTGCGAGATATAAACTCGCAATTCTGACTTTTTTCTCACAATTGTTAGTTTATATTTCGCAATTCTGAGGAAAAATATCAGAATTGTGAGATATAAATTCGCAATTGCGAAGAAAAAAATCAGAATTGTGTGATTAAAAAGTCGCAATTACCTTATTTTTTATTTCATGGCGGAAACAAGTTTTCATACAAAGCTCTTCACTACAAACTGATAAATAAAGGTTCGGTTTATCTTGAACAGATTATGACAGAAATTTATATTGTACAGTCTTAAAGTAATAATAACAATAATAAAACAGTTTTTAAAACATTTTTAAAGGGATATCACTGTTTTTCATCCATGTTTTAAATGAAACCTCTTTAATTTTAAACCTCTGTTGTGCAGCATTTTGTTTGCAAAATTGTTAGCTTTATGCTTTCATTTGCTTACCACAGTTTTAGTACATTTGTAATAAATCATAAAAAGAGAATTCAGAAAAATTAATGCAACACTGAATTTCTGAAAAAATAAAACACATTTTATAGGCCATTATTATTGTTAAAATTTTAATTAAAATATCCTTTTTGATTATTAATATTTCATTAAACCATTAAAACGGAATCCAGAAAAAAATTTAATGGTAAGCACAGAAAAAAAAAAAAAAAAAACTTATTTCAAAGGGTCATTAAATCTTAATGACATTACTTAAAAGGGTAGTTCACCCAAAAATCTTCATGCAGTTTTATTTTTTTGTTTGTTTGTTTGTTTGTTTTGTCTTTTAGGTATCTTGCCACCATTCTTGTCCATCCTGCTTTGGGTGGCAGTGGTCGTGAGCACCTTCACATTGTTTGTCCTTCCCCCGCGTGGAGGTATCCTGGCGTTCCTGGTCACAGTCATCTTCCGCTCCATTTACACACTGGGCTTAGGACCCACACTGCTGCTTCTGGGGGCCGCCAACGTAAGGCAAATTCATTATCAACAATTCACGCTTCATTTAGCCCATCAGTATTCAGCGTCCGTGAATTGATTAAATGTCAAAGTGTATTTTACATTTATAAACCAACCAAACTCCTATTAGAAAAGACCAGCCACTAACACCTCATGTTTGCTGATTAATCGTTAATACCTATTAATTACAAAAAGCCGTTCTATATCTGGCTAAATATGAAAGATGGCAGCTCAGGATCTAGAGTTGCCATTTTGCATCAGTGTCAGTTATGATGACAGAAGCGGCTGATGTGCTTGATGTGCATTCAGATAAAAAATGAGAGTGATTTCATGCCTCCCTCTCAGCCAACTGGAGCTCCAGTCTTCAAACTGCTGACACATCCCTCTGTTGTGTCAGTCTGTTTGCGTCTGTTCAAGCTGGCGTCTCCTCAGCCATTATGGCACCACATGAAGGACCAACAGAGACATGTGCTGAAACAGATTCTAGGAGTCCGGGATCTGTTATACTAGATGCCACTTGCCACGTCTTCTAGTGGTCGCCACAAAACATGTTTATCCTCGCTGCAAGTGAGATCGTATATATTTTCTTTCACCTTGCTCATGGTTTTGAGGATGAGGACATGTCACGCAACTGTCCATGTTGGCGTCTGCCTAATCTGACTAGCTTCTACTAAGTGACATGAATTTGCACCAGGCCTGTTTATACCTGGTCACTTAAAGGGTTAGTTAACCCAAAAATGAAATTTCTGTCATTAATTACTCAGCCTTATGTCGTTCCAAACCAGTAAGACCTTCGCTCATCTTCAGAACACAAATTAAGATATTTTTGATGAAATCCGATGATTTCTGAACCACACATAGGCAGCAACGTCATTTCACATTTTGAGGTCCATAAAGGTAGTAAAGACATCGTTAAAATAGTCCATGTGACTACAGTGGTTCAACCTTAATGTTATGAAGCAACGAGAATACTTTTTGTTTAAAAACAAAAAACAACTTTATTCAACAATTTCTTCTCTCCCCTATCAGACAAGGTGTAAACAGGTACATATACACTTTAAAGTTAGCAACAAAGGATATGGAAACCTTTTCCTTAATTATAAGCCTATTTTCCCACAACTATGCATGATTTATATGATTAGGTGCATTATATTATTTGCATTTATCATTGTTTTTTTTTTTTTTGCTATGTGTGAAAAGTGTTTGAATTGAAGGATGTTTTAATGTGATTGTAAAGATGCTATTGCATTATCTTCTAATGTCTTCTCACAGCTGCTGAATAAAATCGTGTTCCTGGTTAGTTTTGTGGGGAACCAAGGCACGTTCACACGAGGGTACAAAGCAGTTATCATGGACATCTTCTTCCTTCTGCACGTCAGTTACGTCATTGTGTGCATGCTGGGTCTGTTCGTACATGAGTTCTTCTACAGCATCCTGGTACGACTTCACACCTTTTGCAATATAATTTTTTGTTATAAATGAAATGAATGATTTAATTCAGGGGTTTTTAAAAGTGGGGACCAGGGATGCTTGCTTTGAGAGAAAAAAAAAATTTCAATGTATTTTTATGGCTTTCAAAGTTGTTAGCTTAGGATATTATTTAAATAGTTAATACAATCATTTAACACATTTACAGATTTTTTTTGTTATTACAGTTTCATTCTAGCTTCTAAAAACTAGACAGAAATTATGAGAAATTTTATTGACAGCAATAGTTTTAACAGTAAGAAATAAAAAAACAAATCTATTTTTTTATTATTGTAAAAATGTATACACTTTAAAGATTTTTTTAATGTTTATGAAAATTTCTTTTGCTCACTAAGGCTGCATTTATTTGATCAAAAATACAGTAAATATTGTGAAATATTACAATTTAAAATAAATGCTTTCTTTTTAATATATATTAGAATATAATTTATTCCTGTAATGCAAAGCTGAATTTTCAGCATCATTACTCCAGTCTTCAGTGTCACATGATCCTTGCATGTCACATGCTTATTTGGTGCTCACACTTAATATTTTTGTGAAAACCGTGATACCTTCTCAGGATTCTTTGATGAATAGAAAGTTCAAAAGTCTTTTACATTGCTACAAAAAAAAATCTGTCACTTTTGATCAGTTTTAATGCATATTTAATAATTTATTTGGGCCTTAGAACAATGCTAATTTAAATAATTTTTCTTTTTATAATTATTTAATTTTGTAAACAACATGTTTGTATAACATCTTCCTTTTTTCTTTCATTCTCCTTCTCTAGTTGTTTGATCTTGTACGTCGAGAGGAAACGCTCCTAAATGTGATGAGGAGTGTGACAAAGAATGGCCGCTCCATCTTCCTCACAGCTGTTCTGGCTATCATCCTGGTGTACCTCTTTTCCATTGTGGGCTTCCTCTTCTTTAAAGATGACTTCCTTATGGAAGTAGACCGCCTCCCTACTTTAAGTAAGCATGAAGTGTACATGATGTCACCGTCACACTCCTATCTTTCCAGCTGCACATTGCATAGAACTTGTGGTTTTGGTCTTTCGTTTCATATTTCCCAAATGTTCTGCATGGATGAAGTCATTGTCATGTGCTGATGTGCAACCCTGCATATCGTATGTGTAAACGACTTGGTATGGATAGCAGTAAAATGTCTCTTTTAGTGAGATTACCACATCTGTGATGAATTCCGTATGTACTCAGTGAATCTGTGCATGCATGCACACACATGTGGATGCGTGAAGGTGAAGATATTTGTGTTTATATGAACACACATGTCCATGTAGCGTTGTTGAGATGGGAGAGGAAATGCTAGCACATGGCACCTGTTGCATAACCCAGCAGTGGCCACACTCCCTTATGTAATCACTTCCTCTGTGCACTGCACAAGCACTGAGGACAGAAAGGGCACACGCACACTGGAATAGAACAAACGGGATTTAATAGAACATTTCTATTGTGAAAAAACACTTTTAACTTGGTAGATATGACAAATAAATGAAATAAAATTAACATTTTTACAATAAAACAAACATGATTTAATAAAACATTTCTATTGTTGAAATACAAAACTTATAACTTGGTAAACTGTAAAACTCAAGTTCAGAATACTCAAAACATTTAAGGAAAGTTATTACCTCAAAACATTTAAGTAAACAAACTAAATTTTTTAAGTTAGTTGAACTTAAAATTTTTGTTGACAGTAGGGTGGGGCCAAGAGCTGTGGAAGCGGAGCAAGGCCAGTGTGGTGCACAGGTGTGTCTCATTAACAATCACGTCACCGACATCCCTTCGCTCCCACAGTTCTCAGCCTCGCCCAACTCATCATAATGTTAATTACATACAGCTCATTTACATAAACATCACATTCAGATTTTGGTTAAATGTTAGATAGCAAATAACACATGCTATTATAACTATCAAAGAGTCTGTCATTATATACTTGCATGTATATAATCAAACAACATACAGTATATATGGTCTTAAAACTTTTGCAGCCTATCCTCAACCTAACCGCCTACTCTTCCTCTTTACCACAATGTTAACCTACAAAACTAATATAACAGAACCCCCCTGTAAATCCCAACATAACACAACATTAAAGACTAACTTATGTCTTCCTATTAGAGATGCACCGATATATCGGCAAATAATCGTTATCGGCCGATAAAAGCAAATTTTCACACTATCGGCTAGTTTAAAAACAGCCGATAATCAGGGCCAAATATCCTGTCAATCAAAAGAAGGCAGGAAAATGCTAAGAAACCAGTTTGATGTTCAATTAATTAATAGTAATTATATGAATGAATAAATCAGAAACTTCAGAAATATTAATTTAATCTTCAGAATTGAGTTAATGTGTGTTAATATTAATTTGAGTAATGTGTTTGTTTATAACTGATACCAGTTACTCTGAAGCAAGTCGATGAAATGGAGAGAATAAGTTTTTATTTGCATTTCTTTCAAAATATAATGATTTTTTAATAATTATAATGAAATTATTAATTTAAAAGAAGGTATAAAAGGCAAAACCCCCAAACTATTGGTATCGGTATCGGCAGATATCACTCTGAATAATCGGCTATCGGTATCGGTGGAGAAACTAAGTATCGGTGCATCTCTACTTCCTATGTTAATCTTGTGCAAAAGCACACAAAATAACTTAATTTCAACATTTATTTATACAGTCTGACACAAAGCATGCTGGGAATTAGAAATCTGCTGCAACTCAACTCAATCATATTAAGTTCAGCTTGCTACAATGAAATTTTGAGTTCACACAACTTTTTTTCTATTAAGTACAATGAACTTTCATTATTATTTGAGTGAAACAAACTCATTTCATTTAATTAATTTCACTGTTTGGTTTTACAGTGTAGGTGAACTTCAACTAAAATAAATATGATAAACTAAATCATATAAAACTTTTGAATTCACAAATACATTCTATGAATGCTGATTTTGACATTTTTACCAGAAAAAAAAAAACTTAATTTAACTGATGAATATTTGTTTGGTTCGTTTTTAGAGAGGCCGAATGTGAAAGAGTCTATGAGCTGTCCGACTGAGTCCTGTTCTGACTCCCCCTTTAGTTCTCACCACGGTAAGTCACCTCTGTATTTGTTTTTACAGTGGCAGATGATTTATTTTATTTGCAGATGAGATATTTTTTGTGTAATGTAGTGACATTCATGCATTTTTAAAAGTGATTTAGGTGATTTAGACTTACATGATACTTTTTATGACCACAGTTTTTCATATTGATCTTAAAACATTAAACAGTAATTTAATGTTTAAATGGTTAAACATTAAATGACATGTGTGGTGTGATTTCCATTGTACAGCTATGCTTGCATATTGTTAGACTGTAAAATCCTGGACTCATGGATTTAATTGTGTAGTTTGAATGTCGCATTGAAAAGGACATGAAGAATAATTCAGCATTTACTGTGCAGCACTGCAGTTTCTCTTTTGGTTTAACCTCTGTCTCACGCTTCAGCTGAATGTTCTAGCATAATCTGCGTTAGTGGTGGCATGTCGTGTGATTTGTGTGTGTTTATGGTGGATGTCGTTTTGAAGTGTTTGTTTGAAAGGCTGGTCCTGTGTATCTATTATAGAGGTTAAGGTGCTGAGATGACCCGTAAGTGTGTGTGTGTGTGTGTGTGTGTGTGTTGAGGAGATGACTCATGTGCTTCTTTGTTCTGCTTTGCCCTGTGAGTCTTTCAAGATCACCTGTGCTTCTAGATATCAACACGTGCGCTCTCTTTCTCTCACACAATCTTACTCTCTTTCTTTCGTTGACCTCCCCCTCTCTGTCTCCCATCTCTCTCTGTGTCCTTCACTTATTCCTTACTTACCTTTTCACGCTCATTCCTTCAGTCTTCCCATCTTTCTTACATTGTTGATGTCTTTTCTTAGTTTCTTCTCCTGCAAAAAATAAATAAATAAATAAATTTAAAGTCTATTGGCCTTCTCAAACTGTGGGGTACAAAAGTCTGAGACCACTAGTGAAAATCCCGCTTATTTGCATGTGATGGATAGATGAATAAATGGAATGATTGATTGATGGAGCAGGAGAATATGTAAAATCTGAATGTGTATTATTAAATATGAATGAAGAGTAAATTCTAAAATTATAATTATGAATCTGAATGCATAATTGTAAATTTAAATATTTTAAGAAATATATCCTGAATATTAATTATAATAATTAGTCTGAATAATTATCTAAATAAATCTAAAAAAAAAAAAATATAATATATATACACACACAAGTAAAAATCCTGAATATATAGTTATAAACATACATATAGTTAGTTTAAAACTGCTACGTTACCTGTGTCTGTATATTTGTGTGCTCTTTCATCCCAGTGGAAGAAGAGGATGAAGATGGTACAGAGCGAGTGTGTGACACCCTGCTGATGTGCATCATTACGGTTCTGAACCATGGGCTAAGGAACGGAGGAGGAATCGCAGATGTTCTGCGCAAGCTCTCCAAAGAGGTGAACAGAATATCATCAGCGCAACACATTCAGACATGAGATACGCCAATAAATCCTTCCTGGCGTCACTAATACTCTCAGTATAATCCATGTTTAAAGCAGTGGAATCTGCAGGCGTCTGTACATCATTCTTTTACAGACCCCTGCATTTGTTTATACTCTCTCTCTGAGCATCTGTCTGTATTCTTTGAAGCGTTGCAAAATCAGTCACGGCTGCTTCAAAGGGTCTGTCTGTCTTTTTTGGGGGATGATTGAAAACTGTGGACCAATAATTTGATAAAAAACTTTCTTTTTTTTGTTTTTGTTGTTCTTTAGGTCTTATTTTGCAATATTTCACTTTTACAGATGAAAAATATCAAGTAAATACTTCATTTATAACCCATTTGCTGTTGCTCCTCAGGAGCCCATGTTCCCGGCACGTGTCGTGTATGACCTCTTGTTCTTCTTCATTGTCATCATCATTGTATTGAACCTCATCTTTGGTGTGATCATTGACACCTTTGCTGACTTGAGGAGTGAGAAACAGAGAAAGGAAGAAATTCTGAAGACCACCTGCTTCATTTGTGGTATGTATTGCTTAAAGGGAACATATTATGAAAAACAGGATTAGCTCATATCATAACAGTGTTCGTTTCAATATGTTATAAAATTTCTAAACTGCTCTTTTTTTCATGTAAATGAAAATGAATTGCAGGGTTCCTGTGGTCATAAAAACATGAAAATATTTGGCTTTTCAATTAATCTTTTCACCCAATCAATGAATCTTTCAGTCACAAATTGATATGAATTATTCTTTATACCTCAAATTAGGAATCCTTGAATAAACTGAGTGCTATGATGAGGCTTCAAATGCTTTTCAACTTTCTTTAGTGTGTAATGTTGCTGTTTGAGCATGAAAAAGGTCTACAAACCTACAAAGTCCACTCCAAAAAAAGAAACTTATTTTCTATATATTTGAACTCCCTGAAATGCCTCAATTGTGTTTTTGAGTTTTCTTCCAGAACCACACCTATCACAATATTCCACATTTAAATAATTCCCGCCCAAGGCATACACAAAAGAAAAACAAAACAAAAAAAAAACAGGTGTGCGGCCTGGTTATCTGTGTTAGTAGTGCGTTGAAACTTGCGGTTAAGGTAAGGGGCGTGACATTTCCCAAACACACTTGAAGCGTTTGACCAATCACAACACACTGGTCCAGCTGACCAATCAGAGCACACTGTGCTTTTCAGAAGGAGGGATTTCATAAAGACCAGAACTAAACAGAGCGTTACCAAAGTCCCTTTCAAAGAAAGTCTGTTCACTCTGCTGCCATATTTGCAATGCCTTTGGGCAGCTATTTTGGGCATCCAAGACCAAGTCCTATCTATTTGACTGCTTGTCAAACTCACAATTAAATAACATATTTCAAATCAGCAACGAAATCTGACATTAACTGTCCCATAAATGTCATTTCTTATACTCATATAGCATTAAAAAAAGCTTATTTTTCAGGCTAGATGAGCCAATGCGCATGTGCAGTCATAAGCGTGAATCTCAGGTTTCTATGGAGCTTCTAACGGGAGCTGCAGTGATGCAATGACTTTATCAATCAACGATTGGCTCTTTTACATAGAAGGCGGGACATATTCTGCCATATTGCAGTTTCTCCCATTCATAAGAAATAGGAGTGAACCGTCTTTCCATATCTGAAGTCTTTGGTGTTACTGACAGACAGGAAAGAGAGGTGCTGCAACAATGTTGTTTTTTGAACATTCAAGCATGAAAACTTATTCTAATAGACCCCAAAAACAAAATCAAGACTTTGTAAAAGGGCATAATAGGTCCTCTTTAAGATTTCAGTCTATTTCTCATTCAGAAGCTTCTTTAAAGGTACAGTTGCAAAAATTCTTATAATGGTCAGAGTGAAGGCAGAAAAACTTATTTTGTCTATTTTAGTGCAAAAGATAAAATGCTACAAAAGTGTAGAATAACACAGCTCTTTTCAACATCTGCACACCAGCGAAACATCATAGAATGGCTTGGAACTAGCCAGTGGTGCGGCTCTAAGCAGATGTCATGCCCTGTCACATTCTGTTACTCTGACTGCCTTTGAATTTGTATATGAGGTCTCTGACAGGGCTTTTTATTTGATGGATTCAACTATGATCATGGTGACATTTACTTCACTAAAGAGGACATAAAGACTATGTTAGAGACTAACAGATGTGGGGGAAAGTTTTATAGTGACTATAAACAGTGGAATACCATGAATAAAACAAAAGATTTTGACAGGTAGAATGGGCCATTTCTTTGAAGAACCATTCATTCTTATTATCTGCTCATCTTCAGGACTTGAGAGAGACAAGTTTGATAACAAGACCGTGTCGTTTGAGGAGCACATCAAGTCAGAGCACAACATGTGGCACTATTTGTACTTCCTGGTCTTGGTGAAGGTGAAGGACCCCACCGAGTACACAGGGCCTGAGAGCTACGTGGCCCAAATGATTAAGGTTAGTCCTCTGTCACAATTTGTACCATTATACAGTGACCTTAAAATGCATTTGAACACTTTGTGGTTGTCATATTCACAGTTAATGTGTTGAATTATACTTGTGGTTACTCTAAAGGAACACCTGTGTGAACCTGACAGATTCACTAAAAATCACCTGACCAGTTGGTTATGTAAATGCTAAAGATGTCTATAGCATTTATTGTTTATTTTCTTATGTAATGCAATTAAATTCAGACATTTCAAATGTCCAAATACTTTTTTGGAGTCCACTGTATGTCAGTCAGCATGTTGTTTGTTTTGTCTCATTCAGTCATGTCTGTGCCAATACTGTGTCTGACAGTGTCGGATGAAACTCATCTTGTTTTTGTTTTTTTTACTCAAGTTGTAATTAATTCATGGATAATTAGTTAACTTAGTATTATGTAACTATCTTCTGAATAATACATTTTAAAATAATTAAACTCGTAATTGTAGCATGAAATAAGCTCTGGATATTATATAACTTCATTGTCGTTTTTGACATTGTTGGCAGTGATAAACCAAACACTCTCTAGTAATGTGTGTTTTTTTTTCTGTGTGTGTGTGTGTTTGTGTGTGTGTTTATATCTTGTGTGTGTCTTCAGTAGGCGCCAGCTAAAGGAGACAGCTAGTGAACTTCCTTAAAATAAGGGAAAGACTCCCTTGATGGAGTTCCTAAAGTCTCTCGATGTGTGTGTGCACTCATTTGTTTGTTTATATATGTGCGTGTGACCTTCTCTTGCTTCTGGTATCTCACAGAGTATACTGAAAGTATTGTAGTAATTAAAACCTTCGTTAAGAGTGCTTCCTCTTTATTATAATGGGCCAAGTGGGGCTAATGTTTATTGTGGAGGGAAGGAGAACAGTCTGTGTGGTGGTATATCTTTTTCACATTTTCTGCACCAATGGTATTGTGCAAAATTCTCAAAGTGGATTAAAGGGTAAAAGTATAGCAGTCCATTAATATGGGATTTACAATTCAAGACAGTTTAAAATTGTGCCTAGTTATGCATGTCTTTATGAGAAATTAATTATGAATCAATATTTTTTTAATGGAGAAGTTGGAACAGATTTTGCAGGGAATCTCCTTCACAGCTGTTTAAAAAGCATCCCAGGACATGAAAGAGTGTGCATGAGCTTTGAAGAGTCTTAAAATATAAGATGATTTGTTTACCATTTTTGGTTACTATACATACAGTAACTGCTATGCTTCCATTTGTGTTATTTTAAAGTTTTGATGACTTCACTGTTACTCTGAAATGTGAAAAAAATTTTGTTTCAGTGGTGTATATACACTACCATTCAATAATTTGGGGTCAGAGAGATTTGTTATATTGCTCACATAGGGTCAGATTTACTAAACAGGGCAAATTAACGTGAGAGCGCAATTTCGAAAGAGCACCGATAGGAGTGGAAGTTCTGCGAAAGTTCTACTGACGGACGCGCAAATGAAAGAACACAGACGCAGCCGGATCATTTCCATAATGACCAATGCAATCTACCAAGAGCAGCGCAAATTAGCGTCTGGTTTAAGACATTTTTCCCCGGTTTCACAGACAAGACTTAAGCAGGTCCTAGACTAAAATGCATGTTTGAGCTGTTTTAACTGAAAGTAACTTGTACTGACATATCTTAAAATATATCAGTGCCATTGTTTTGTCTCAAGATGCACACCAGTAATGCTTTTTTCTAGGGTGCGTTTATAAAAGCTACTTAAATGTCCTAATTGAACTAAGGCCTATTCCTGGCTTAGCCTAAGTCCTGTCTGTGAAACCGGGCCATAATGGCGCAAATACCAGTAAATTGACTAGCGCAAACCTTAGTAAATCACCTTACATGATTCATTTATATACTCTCCTCCCATCATTTTTGTGTCAGAAAGGTAAACTCCTTCAAATGCATATCCAATAAAGTCAGCCGCAAAAATAACTGTGTCCATGCCTTTTCAGCGCTAATTTTCACTGCATTTCTTTAGTAAATCCTGACAGTTTTTTAACGCCGAAAGACAGTTTGCGCTGGCGTAAGCTGTTAGTAAATCTGGCCCCAAGGCTGCTTTTATCTGATCAAAAATACAGTAAAAACTGTAATATTGTGAGATATTATTACTATTTAAAACATGATTTCTATTTTGAAACCTATATTTTAAAATGTGATGGCAAAGCTGAATTTTCAGCATCATTACTCCAGTCTTCAGTGTCACACGATCCTTCAGAAATCATTCTAATATGCTGATTTGGTGCTCAAGAAACATCAACCGTATTATTTTTTTAAGGATTCTTTAATGAATAGAAATTTTTGTAACATTATTATACATGTCTTTACTGTCACTTTTGATCAGTTTAATGTATCCTTGCTGAATAAAAGTATTCATTTCTTTTTAAAAAAAATCTTACTGACCCCAAACTTTTTCAGTGGTGTATATAAGTGTATTTTTTTTGTGTATGTAGATCTTACAACTGAGAGAAAGGAGTGCAAACACTGTTAAACAGCCAAGCAAGGGTAGGCACTGTTAACGGCAGATGCTGATAATCTGAAAATGGCCAAAGGTTGGTCAGTTTATCAGCCTGGCCAATAAAATGGCATATTAGTAGACTGATGTTTTGATTCAGTGGAAATCTAAAGAGGTTTCTGCAGGATTCTGCATTCTCAGATTCCATGAAGTCCTGCTGATGACACATTGAGTTCTATTAGTACTACATTAACTAATTACTGTGTTGTGCTACAAACACAAGGGCCCTTATTAAAGCTGCGATAGGAGAGATGAGACATGGGCGACGCATAACTAAGGATTGTTTAGTTTCGTCAGTGTTATCTTTGGTCTCATATAAGGATATTCAGCAGTGGTAGGAAACAGTAACTGAATGAAAAACACTACAGTCTGGCTTTTAAATTGTTGAGTGTGTGCGTGTCTGTAGGCTCCATTCACCTGAAAACACAACTAATGCAACTCTCTGTAAAAGCAGCACACCCTAGCTTCTCTGCTCATATTCAAAGAGAAAACACTTCTAGAGAAAGACACTTTTTAGTGAGTGCAGCACAGTTTAAACGGCAAGTTTACATTGAAGCAGGTGTGTGTGTGTGTGATTATCACTCACAGGCTGCTTGAGAGTGAGCAGGTACTGCAGCAGTCACAGCATTGTTATGTAACCCATCTCAAGTGGCCTGCTATTAGCTCAGCCTATCCTCACACGTGCTCTCCTGTCCCACACACACACACACCTGCTACGCCGCTCATTATCACACAGTGAGTCAGGCGTCTCCTTGGCAACACTGTCGTCATGCACTGTCGGCAGGAACGAGGGGAAAAAGAAACTCTTCGGCCTCTAGACTTGTGATCAATGCAAGTTCAAAGGTCACGTATTCACCGTTGGATCCGTTTTTCCCAGCTGGGTGTCTCAGGGGTGTGTGTGTGTGTGTGTGTGTGTGTGTGTGTGTGTGTGTGTGTGTGTGTGTGTGTGTGTGTGTGAACAGATGACTGCAGGAGTGCGTGTGCAGCGGCCAGCCATACTAATCAAAATGATTATTGCAATCATGCTGCTATTTCCAGAGCCGAGTCGATGGCAGCGCTCTGAAACTGCCTTTCCATTGCAAAACAGCATCTTTATGATGATGAGAGACGAGGACACGTGATAGGACGATTATGCTGTCTCTCAGGTGGAAAAAGAAGTTTAATGGCACTTTAATGACAGTCCAAACACCTTTCCCACACGCAAGTCTGCTGCAATGTGCATGTGCCAAAGCATATATATAGATATATGTACATTTGTTAGGTGTTAGCTGGTGTGGTGTTATCAGGTGCTGTTTAGATTAGACCACATTTGGTGATGTAATTTCTTTGATGTTAAAATACTTTCTTCTATCCCTAAATGATAAGCAAATGATAAGTAATTCATTTGCAGGTTGATTTGGCTTGGTTTGGGGTCTGTAAGATTTGTTTTTGAAAGAAGTCTCTAATTCTCAACAAGGCTGCATTTATTTGACAGTAAAAGCTGTAATATTGTGAAATATTTGTACAATTTACAATGACTGTTTTTCTAATATATTTTAATTTATTCCTGTAATGGCAAATCTGAATTTTCAGCATAATTACTCCAGTCATCAGTGTCACATGATCCTTCAGAAATCATTCTAATATTGCTGATTTGCTGCTCAAGAAACATTTCTTCTTATTATCAATGTTGAAAACAGTTGTGCTGCTTAATATTTTTGTGGAAACCGTGATACATTTCTTTCAGGGTTCTTTCATGAATAGAAAATTCCAAAGAACAGGATTTATTTGAAAAAATCTTTTTAAGATTGTAAATGTATTTACTGTCATTTTTGATTAATTTAATGTACCCTTGCTGATTAAAAGTTTTAATTTCTTAAAAAAAAAAAAAAAAAGACTTGCGACTAGTAGTGCAACATTGTGAGAATGCATATTTAAAAAAGAATTTATAAAGAGATAAAGAGATAATTTACTCAAAAATGAAACTTCTGTCATTATTTTTTCACCATAGTTTATTCAAAACCGTTATTTTGAATGGTAATAATATTTCACAACATGTTTTTGCTGTGTGTTTGATTAAATAAATGTGACCATGGCAAGTATAAGAGACTTCTTTTATAAAATTTTATAAAACAATCTGGTAACACTTTACAACAAGGTCTAATTTCTGTAGAAGTATTGTTAATTTTTAGTTCATGTTAACTAATGTAGTTAACTAACCTTATTGTAAAGTGTTACCAAAAATCTTACTGACCCCAACCTTTTTGAACGGTACTGTTAAATTCAATAAATGAACATGTTAATATTTGCCTTGCACAGTTTATGAAGCAACTGGGTGGCCTTTATCATTGAATGTTTAATGTTAATTAAGCATAGATAATTTATGATGTTATGATCAGATGACCCTGACTAAACTCCATCGCTCTTTGCTGTCCAGGTTTCATGAGAAAGATACTTTGTCCCTACTCTATCTTTCTGTTGTTTGTTTTTTCACCCCGCTGGCCAGTCATAACAATGTTGTTTTCATGTTCGTTTTTTTGCTCCCTTTGTGTCCTCAGGTTGCATCTTTACTGAAAAATGGGGCAGTTCATGAGACTCGACCCTCACAATCTGGTCTCTGTTCATCCGTCCTCACTTCACCTATGTTTTCCCACTTCCTTTAATGCTTTTCATAGAGTTCATAATGCACCATTCCCTGGAACCAATTAGCTGCAAATTATGCCTAATCCTAATTTTGCACTTTTTCCCTTTTTTAGATCCCAATGAAACATTCGGCAAAACAAGATTGCTCTTTTTCAGGGAGATCAAGGTCTGAAAGAGTGCTTGACCTTGCCTCATGTGCCTGTTTCTCAGAAGAGCAAAGTGTTTATTCAGTGTGTTTTTCTTGGAAAGCCTCATTCCCTATTGTATAGCGGAGAAAAGCACTGTGTTCGAGTCAGAATGTGCACGTGCCCGGGTGTGTCTCCTCATGAATGTGCGTTGTTTTATAATTGTGTAAGGGAAGGCAGTCTTTTCCCACCTCTAAACATATCCTGGAACTCTCTGTGCACCTTGCAGCGCTCCTGTCAGGCTGACTGTGAAAAGCACCTTACATAACTGCTGTGATGAGAGACCGCACTGTTACCCCCCTCTTTATCTCACACACGCCACACACCCCAGACTAGATAAACTCATATACACACACTAATCACATACACACTCAAACACACATTTGTGGAACACATAGCTTGTACGTGAGCTACTGCGTGGGCACACACACTTTACAAACATAATGACTCACTGTTATTATCTAAAACACAAAAAAGCATTTATAACACTGACTGCAGTTGATATGCATGACTACTTCCTGTTTCTAAAGTTATCTTTGCATCCAGGCGTTTAAGTTGTCCAGATCTACCTCTGTATGCTTTAGATTTTGGAGGGAAGAGCTTGAGGGAGTTTTAGCACACTTGCTCATATATATATATATATATATATATATATATATATTATTATTATTATTATTATTATATATAAGCTCACTATTGCTAGTAGAGAGGGGTCGTGATGATTAACTCGTCCAACTCGTTCTAGTGTGGTCAGGCTATAATTCACAGCACCATTTAATATTTAAATGTAGCCTGGGATTCATATTCTTTTAGATTGTAAAATGTTGTTTGTTTTGTTTGAGGATGATGTCAGACATCCTGTCTACGTTGACACCAAGTTTGCATTCTTAATTGGATTTTTCGCTGTTCTAACTTTGCACGAATAAATGGATTGTTGCGTTTCATACACTACTATTCAAAAGTTTGGGGTCTGCAAGTTTTAATACTTTTATTCAGCAAGGATGCATTAAATTGAACAAAAGTGATATTAAAGACTTTTGGGTCATTCCATGTCAAATCAACCAAATTTCAGAAACTTTTGTTAATATTTTTTTTATCCATCCATCCATCTTCAACTGCTTATCTAGGGTTTGGGTCGCGGGGGCAGTAGCTTCAGCAGGGGGACCCCAAACTTCCTTTTCCCGAGCCACATTAACTAGCTCTGACTAGGGGATCCCGAGGCGTTCCTAGGCCAGTGTGGAGATATAATCTCTCCAACCAGTCCTGGGTCTTCCCCGAGGCCTCCTCCCAGCTGGACGTGCCTGGAACACCTCCCTAGGGAGGCGACCAGGGGGCATCCTTACCAGATGCCTGAACCACCTCAACTGGCTCCTTTCGATGCAAAGAAGCAGCGGCTCTACTCCAAGTTCCTCACGAGTGGCCGAACTTCTCACCATATCTCTAAGTGAGAGGCCAGCCACCCTCCTGAGGAAACCCATTTCGGCCGCTTCTAGTTCTTTCGGTCATGACCCAGCCTTCATGACCATAGGTGAGGGTGGGAACGAAAATTGACCGGTAGATCGAGAGCTTTGCCTTCCAGCTCAGCTCTTTTCATCACAACGGTGCAGTAAAGCGACTGCAGTACCGCCCCCACTGCTCTGATTCTCCAGCCAATCTCCCGCTCCATTGTCCCCTCACTCGTGAACAAGACCCTGAGGTACTTGAACTCCTTCACTTGGGGCAAAAACTCATTCCCTACCCGGAGCAGGCACTCCATCGGTTTCCTACTGAGAAACATGGCCTCAAATTTAGAGGTGCTAATCCTCATTCCAGCCGCTTCACACTCGGCTGCAAACCGATCCAATGAGTATTGAAGGTCACGGACCAATGATGCCATAAGGACCACATCATCTGCAAGAAGCAGCAATGAGATCCCCAGCCCACCGAACCACAACCCATCCCCACCACGACTGCGCCTCGATATTCTGTCCATGAATATCACAAACAGGATTGGTGACAAAGCGCAGTCCTGGTGGAGGCCAACCCCCACCTGGAACAAGTCCGACTTACTGCCGAGAACCCGGACACAGCTCTCGCTTTGGACGTACAATGATTGGATAGCCCTGAGAAGGGACCCCCTTACCCCATACTCCCACAGCACCTCACACAGTATCTCCTGGGGGATCCGGTCATACGCCTTCTCCAGATCCACAAAGCACATGTAGACCAGATGGGCATACTCCCAGGCCCCCTCCAGGATCCTTGCGAAAGTAAAGAGCTGGTCCGTTGTTCCACAACCAGGGCGGAATCCTTGTTGTTCCTCTTCAATCTGAGGTTTGACTATCACCCCCTCCTTTCCAGCACCTTGGAGTAGACTTTACCAGGGAGGCTAAGAAGTGTGATACCCTGGTAATTGGCACATACTCTCAGGTCCCCCTTTTTGAACTGGGGAACCACCACCCTGGTCTGCCACTTCTTGGGAACTGTTCCCGACTCCCGAGCAATGTTGAAGTGGCGTGTCCTCTTATAATAATTTTTTTTATGGCAAACATAAATAGTGATGATAACCAAAATATTAAATGTAATGAATGTATATTTACTGAGTAATCCAATTTTGTAGAGGGGGGTCAAAATGACAATTTTCACCTGAGATTTGGAGCCAAATTACAGGGGGGTAAAAATGACTTTTGAAAGATGGCAGTATCATTATTTTACATTTACACAGAGATTGGTAGGTCTATTCATAAAATCTGTTGACTTTTTCAAATTTTGTTGGATTGTATGCCAACGGTGACTTTAAAAATGGGAAAAAGCACTTCTTGTGTTTGTTCTTTTTTTTTTTTTTTTTTTTGCCCGAAATTTATGTGCCTGTACCTCAAACAGTATTAAAGATATCTTAATATCCTTTTATGTTTTATTTTTAACAAACTTTTTTCCATATTTTAAACAATTTCAGCGATATTGGGATCTCAAAATTCGACTTTAATAAATTACATTTTAAAATATATTACATTTTAAAATATAAAATATATTAGAATAGAAAAGAGTTATTTTAAATTGTAATAATGTTTTACTGTATTTTTGATCAAATACAGTCATGTAAAAAAGAGAGTACACCCTTTTGAATTCTATGATTTTACATATCAGGACATAATAAAAAATCATCTGGTCCTTGGCAGGTCTTAAAATTAGGTAAATACAACCTCAGATGAACAATAACACATGACATATTATGCCATGTCGTGGTTTATTTAACAGAAACTAGGCAATTAAATCATAGGGTGTACTTAGTTTGTCACAAATTGCTTCTCCCTTTTGGCTTTGTTTTTGTTAAATAAATAATGACACGGTGTAATATGTCATGTGTTGTTGTTCATCTGAGGTTGTATTTACCTAATTTTAAAACCTACTAAAGACAAGATGATTTTTTTTTTTATTATGTCCTGACTGCTGATACATAAAACCATACAATTCAAAAGGGTGTACTTTCTTTTTCACATGACTGTAAATGCAGCCTTGGTGAGCATAAGAAAACATAAAAAAAACATTACCGACCCCAAACATTTAAACAGTAATGTATATTTATTTTGCATTGTTTCTATCCACATTAGAACAGACTTGCAACCCATTATTGCAGACTTGCGACCCATTTTTGTGGCCCACAATTTGCCAGGGAGGCAGTTTCTTCAGGGAGGCCTTTAACATCTACTGTTATGCAAGGAAAACTCTGCTGCTATACTTGCACTTAGAGTGTGAGACTGTCAGCAGGGTAAAACGTCCTCCAAGAAGTTGTTGTTAAATTCTACAGCCATTAATCCTGCTTTTGTTACACATTCACCACATTTAGTCATACTACAAATTACTTGCTGTGTGAAGTGTTGCTATTATTATCTTTAATCTGTAAGTCTCAGTTTTTTGTGAGAACTATTATAGTTTTGTAGTTATTTAGACTATTTATTTGTTGAATACGTCTGTTAACCATTTGAAGAGCTGCAATCAAGCCATTAGTCCATATATCGCAATACAACGCGCCACTTTTTCAGCAGTCTTGGTTCTGGTAGTATTTTTTTCTTTCTTGAAAATCAGTGGGAAAAAAATAAAGAGTGTGTAGTCTTTTTATGCATTGATAATGACTTGAATATAGATCAAAATGGAGTACAAAATTATTTATAAATATTTATTAAACGTGTACATTATTCAAATGTTTGGGGTCAGTAAGAATTTTTAGCATTTTTGAAAGAAATCTCTTATGCTTACCGAGACTTCAATTATTTGATCAAAAATACAGTAAAAATACTATCAGTGAAATATTTTTACAGTTTTCTGTTTTTTTTTTTTTTTTATGTAATTTATTCCTGTGATGGCAAAGCTGAATTTTCAGCATCATTACTCCAGTCTTCAGTGTCACATGATCCTTCAAAAATCATTCTAATGTGTTGATTTGGTGTTCAAGAAACATTTCTTATTATCAATGTTGAAAACAGTTGTGCTGCTTAATATTTTTGTAGAAACTGATCTTTTTTGAGGGGGTGGGGGGGATTCTTCGATGTATAGAAGGTTAAAACAAACAGCATTTATTTGAAATCATCCAGCATCCTTGCTGAATAAAGGTGTTAATTTCCTAAAAAAAAATCTTACTGACCCAAATTTTCAAATTTGGGGTAAATATGTAAAATGCAAGGAGTTTATTGCAAAACAGTCAAATATTCATAATGCTAAAGGTGCTTAGGAAATAACATCTCTCTCTTCCCTTCAGGAGAAGAATCTGGACTGGTTTCCCCGGATGCGGGCCATGTCTTTGGTGAGCTCAGAGGGAGAGAGCGAACAGAACGAGATCCGATCGCTGCAGGAGAGACTGGACACCACTGTCTGTCTCGTGGCTCAGCTGTCTGGCCAGCTGTCTGAGCTTAAAGAACAGGTAACATACAGCACACCATCCAATGGGACAGCCCGGTTTCACAGAGCAAAACGGTCTTTTTCCTCACGGGGCCTCTGAAGTGTTTACTACCAGGCCCTGCTGTGGAAGTGCGTCAGAGCTGGGGTGGGGCGGTGGCCCGGGGCGATGTGGATGTTCCGGCTTTGCTCTGCTGTGTCGGATCACTGCCATCACCTGCCTGGCCCACATGTGATTCGACACAAACAGTTTAACCAATTCACATGACACAGGGAGAGGGAGAACTTTGGGTTCTAATGGAATGACGTTAGAAAAGAAATTGCTGCCCCACGGCTCAGTTTTTTTTTTTAAAAGTGTCTCACTAAGGTCTGCGTGTTTGTTTGACCTTAGACTTCAGAGTTGAACTGTATTCTGTGCAGAAACACACAAGAACTGCACAGTCATTGAGAATCGGCACTGATCCAAACCAGTGGGCCAGAAACAGTCAAACTAGACCTATTAACCACACCGTGGTGCCCCTCACATCCTCCAGCGGTCCTTCTGATTCCTGACGGTCACGAGGAGCGGGCTTACTGTAATTCTCCTGGCAGTGTTAGATGTTAAATAACTTATTAAAGTGATTTCTCCTCCGACAGCCAGGCCTAATTAAACAGATCCTCCTCACCTCTCAGCTCGAGCCAGGCTGAGATCCAGCTCAGATGCGGTAGGCGAAATCCGAACTTGTCATGTGTTCAGACAAACAGGCTCTCTCTGATTTACTGTAGCACACTGTGTTCCAACTCCATTTTCTCGCTAGGACTGTTTACTCAGTAGTTCCCTCTTTTTGTCTGGAACAGCCATGAGGTTAAAAAAAAGGTACAGTAGTGGCCAAAAGGGGTTTGTTTTTAATGACCCTACAAGTTCAATTAAAGGGTTAGTTCACCCAAAAATGAAAATTCTGTCATTAATTACTCACCCTCATGTCGTTCCACACTCGTAAGACCTTCGTTCGTCTTCGGAACACAATTAAGATATTTTTGATAAAATCAGATGCCTCAGTGAGGCCTCTATTGCCAGCAAGATAATTTACGCTTTCAAATGCCCAGAAAGCTACTAAAGACATATTTAAAACAGTTCATGTGACTACAGTGGTTCAACCTTAATGTTATGAAGTGACGAGAATACTTTTTGTGCACCAAAAAAACAAAATAATGACTTTATTCAACAATATCTAGTGATGGGCGATTTTAAAACATTGCTTCATGAAGCTTTATGAATCTTTTGTTTTGAATCAGTGTTTCGGATCGTGTATCAAACTGCCAAAGTCACGCGAACCATTGAAATTTCTAAACACTTATGATGTAACAAAGCCTCGTTTACTGAAATCATGTGACTTTCACGCTCTGAACCATTGCCATTGACTTCCATTGTACTAAACAATTACTGAGACATTTATCAAAATATCTTAAAGTTGGCATGAAACAAACGTTGCAATAGTCATTTCCTCCCTATTGTGACATACAGTATATTGGAGTTAAACGGCTTCTCAAACAAGAGAAATGGAGAGAAAACTCACACCCCAAACTGTCTTATCTAGTTACTTATTTTCAAAAATAAACATAACTGCTTCAATATGTGCGTTTTCGGTATAGGTGTGTGTAATTTACGCTGTAGAACAAAGTATCGTCAAGTTATGTTTACCACAGGCTCTATAAATTGAAAAATCCCATTATAAAAACCCATAGGAAAATCTCAATCATACCTGCACCATTCTATTGCTGTGATGTCATGTGAGTGACAGGTTGTCCCGCCCTTGTGCCAGTAAACACGTCATAGGAGAAGAGATGTCGCTGTAAGAGGGAAGGGAAATAATTTTGATTAAAGATTAATGTACCTAATGTACTTAACTGATAAAAACAAAGTAGAAAACGTTATTTCAATGAAAAATATCAATTGTGAGCTGTTACACAGAGAATTCTGCTTTTTTTTTTTTCAACTGTAAATTATAAGATGACTTGTTCTTTAATGCTTTCAAAAACTGTACATAAAATGTCTCATTAGCGCTATTACAGTTTTTTTTACTGCACAGAGTAAGGGAAGTTACAGTTAGCCAGTTAACAGGTTTTTACCATTGTCTCACAATGTTAAACTTGCCATCTTCTTTATAGTCTAGGCTGCTTTTATTTTGACTAAATTGACTTCCCTTTTTTATATATATATATATGTGTGTGTGTGTGTGTGTGTGTGTGTGTGTGTGTGTGTGTGTGTGTGTGTGTTTATCCACATGTACAGATGACGGAGCAAAGGAAGAATAAACAGAGACTGGGCTTTCTGGGACCATCACAAGTAAACCATCAAATCCCCCCTGCACACTGAGGACAAACTTATCACACTTCTCCACACGCACTCACACACAGATGTTGATGTTCACACCATGAACGACACTACACTCATGGTGATATCACACTTTTCATCATGACATGACAGTTGTCCAGTTAGAAGAACAGAAATGACTACAGACTCGAATGTCATTTCATAAGTGTTTTCTCGTTTAAATCTTATAGATGGAAGACGTTTGTTAATGCACAGAGTGTGTTTGTTTGGAAAATCACAAACCCTGCGCTTATGAGGGCATGTCCATTTTCTCCCACAGGACTCGGACAGTCTTTGGAAGGGCTGTCCAATTTTTTTTTTTTTTTTTTTTTTAAGCGTCAAGTATTAACTCCCTCACATTTTAATTGTCCTGTCCATAACTGGAGTATTTCTGTAACTCAAAGTGGACTTTAATCTGTGCTGGAATAACTGGAGAGATAAAGTGCCTTTAGACAGTTTAGTTTTTTATAATTCACAGTTACTTTAATGAAAGATATAAGACTGGAAACATTATCTCATAATCAGACAATCATGTGACTGTTGGAATCGGTTTGCTTCACTTTCTACAAAGACCTAACGCTAGTCTTAACTGTTAATGACTTTTATTGTGTATTTTATGTCGGAGATGTGACTAGCATGTTTGTGCTTGCCTTATATACAGTTGTACAGAAAATAATAAAGAATTTATATTTGGTATTACAATGCTTAGTTTGACTCTGGATGTTGTGCAGAATGACTGTGACCCAAAGACTCATGTGATCCTCTAGTCTATTCTTTAAAAAACTCTGATTAAGGTTTGGAAGGTTAAATTATTTTGGGAAATTTGCACAAGTGTCTATGCAAGGTTTTGAGAATATTATAATCTATAATAAAATTGCAACTTATTTCCTCATACAATTATTGGTATATAATCAATAAGTTTGAAAATTAAAATCAATTGAACTGAAATGTGTAGTGAAGTCAGAGTCTAATATAAGTGTCTAGGAAAGTTACTTAAATGTAATGCATTACAATATTGCGTTACTCCCTAAAAAAGTAACTAATTGCATTACTTAGTTACTTTTTATGGAAAGTAATTTTACATTACTTTTGCGTTACTTTTTCTCACCTGGCCTGGGCTTGTTTGTTTGTTTTTTAATAACATCAACAAAAAAAGTTATATTTTTGGCAAATGTAAATGCCTTTTCACAACAAAAGAGAAATGAATAAGCCTCAGGCTGAAGAAAATGCAAATTCACTCCTGTACAGTAGAGGGCGCAGCTCAAACAAACCTTTCAGCTGTGCTGCCATTCTGGATTGCAGAAGAATAGAACACAGGAGAAGAAAGTTCAACACTCTTACTTCAGCAATAAAAAAAAAAAAAATGTATGAAATGCCAATGTTTTTTTATTTTATTTTGCTTATTAATATGGTTGAATCAAGTGGCAACCTTCCGGACTCTCTCTTAAATCCAACACGGAAGTGACTTAAACTGCAATTCATCGACTGGCCGCTAGAGACAGGCTCCAAAAAAGGAGTCAATCCCATAGACCCCCCCCATGTTAAAAATAAACTTTACAGCAGGAAAAAAAATGTTTACAGCCTGGTACAAAAATGGTTTTGGTCTATATAGCTAATTTTACACTCTATGACAATTGTGAGGGGGTGAATTTTTAATTTTTAATAACTCATCTGTTTAAATTATATTAAGCCTTAAAGTTCTGCATAATTAAGGGCGTGGCCACTTGAGTGACAGGTGGATTGCCGCTGCTGTCAATGCTAGCCATTTGCCCATTTTCAGTTATCAGGGAGTTACGCACTGCCAAGATGGCGACAACCGGCTCCGCCTACTTTGGGCTTCAAAAATGCTCTTCAGAAATCTACGGGTTACGTCACGGACACTACATCCATTATTTTATACAGTCTATGGGTTGAATTGGATCATCGAAGTTCAGCAGCAAAGACATTGGTTAATAAAGTGAGATTAAATACATAAAGTAGATTTGTGTAATTTAACATTTAATTATTTCAGGTTGATATTCAAAATTTGTATTTCACTGTTTTTATTCACTTTGAGGAATACTGAATCTGTTTTTGTGCAAGTGAGATGAGTAAATGCATGGTAGAACTACAATAACCATCATGTTTACACAGCGCACACAACGCTTCTGCACTTACTCTTGATTTCTCTCAACATTAGTCAAAAGAGCTGTCAGTCAATAAATGGGAAAACAAAGTAACTTGCATTACTTAGTTGTAAAAGTAACTCCGATATTTTGTTGTAAATTTAAAAGTAATGTAAAGTAACTAAAAGTAATTAAAGTAACTTTTCTAGTTACTTAAAAAGTAATCTGATTACATAACTCAAGTTACAAGACTCTGCTTAGTTTCTTCAGAGTACAAAGACCCACGTCTGCTCGTGCCTTCACTCTGGCACGGGTTAAAATTAGCCCCTCACGGCTCCATTATAGCTCACAGCTGTCACTAAGCAAGGGAAAGTCCAGCACGTCTGGAATGCACCATCAGGGACGAGAAGACAGTTAGTTGGATAACTGCCACTCTTACTAAATGTCCCCATGCACTCACACTGATCGCTCATCTGTTGGCAAGCACATCTTTCCAACACAGAACAGGAACAATCAAATAGAAGCAAATGTCATGGATATAGCAGTTATTCAGTGATTTAAAATTTCATTTGTTCGACATTTAAATTAATTCTCTCCTCAGCATGCACGTCAATATTTTAATGATGATTGATCCCTCCATAAAGACTTAACACAGTTCCATCATTAAGGTGTGCGCAGTTGGTAAGGCAAGACAGCGTACACCATCCTGCATAAACACACTCATTAATCTAAATATACCACCCTCCCTTCCTTCTTTCTGCATGTGATGGGTCTGCATGTGATTGTGCGTGTTGTTGTCATGCTGGTTGGTCGGAGAGCAGATGAGATCTGTCACATGAGCTGTTCTTGGAGCAGCGAGAGATCACCCCTGCTGCACTCTCCCAAAAGCACTGCAAATCTGAGTGGGGATTTTTCATTTGACTCAGCGTTCCTGCTTAACCTAATAGTGTACGGAGTGACTTGCTGAAGTTCTGCAGGAGAGACAACAAGATCTGCAAGAATGTGGCCCTTATTTTTTTTTTATTTTGTGGAATGAAAAAGGAGATGTTTATCAAAATGTTCACACTGCTCTTGTCCATACAATGAAAGTAAATGGTTATCAAAAAATGACAAAATCAGTAGCATCCTTCAGAAAGGATGCATTAAACTGATTAAAAGTGACTGTAAAGACTTTTTAATGTTAGAAAAGATTATTCAGCAACAAATCATGAAAAATAAATATATCAAAGATTCTACAAAAATATTAAGCAGCACAACTGTTTTAAACATTGATAATAGTAAGAAATCCTTCTTTAGCACCAAATTCAGGATTAAATAGCAATTGAAAATATATTAATGTAGAAAATTACTTTTAATACATTATCACCCATCTAGGAAACTGATAATTAATTAGAGAAAAGCATTTTATGCAAAGGCAATATTATTACAAGGATAATATTGTAATATAATATAAAACAACAACAAGACTTATTTGTGTCGAGGGCAGGGCACACAGTGGGGTACTTGAATTTGTGGATGTGATCCAATGATGGCATATTTCAGTTTGTTTGGGAGCATGAGAGAAATACATAAGTATGAAACTCAGTTAATCATTTTTAAAGGACATGCAATTGGATGATGAAGGAGAGAGGGTTATGTAAATGCCTTTTATTAGAAATCAGCTCAAAGGAAAGATGAGTCATACAAAGCTTACATTTATGGGTGTTTTTTTCTTCTGTGCCGAAGCATCATGTTGCATCTCATCCAAACACCAGACTGAAGGTCTCTTTAAAGCAACAGACTCTTTTAACACCTCAGGCAGCTCTCTTCCTGTTGGCAGTGTTCAAATCACTCAGTCGTTTTAATTTGCTTACAAGTTTCATTGTCAGTGAGTTAATGAGTACAGGCTGAGCTTTTTTGAATTTATTATCAAGTTTCGCTCAGTTTTCACCTTGCCATAAATATGCAATAGACCCATGTAAAATAAAAAAGGTTAAACACCATTTACCCTTCCATTACATACTGTATATGGAGGCAGTGACATGCTGTTTGTCAAAGTACCCCTTTAATCCCCCCTCTCTGACTGGCTGCTGTTCACCGCTGCTGTGACTTCAGTCCATAAGCCCGTCCAGCCTCGTCACTTTCATTTCTGACTGCTGTATAAACTGAGTGGTTTTTTTTTTTCAAGTTCTCTAGACAGTTCTTCAAGGATTAGATCACTTTCAAATGAAAATTACCCCAAGCTTTACTCACCCTCAAGCCATCCTAGGTGTATATGACTTTCTTCTTTCTGATGAACACAATCGAAGATATTTTAGTAAATATCCTGACGAATCCGAGGTTTACAATGACAGTGAACAGGGGTCCGTATTCCGTACCCCTGTTCATTGTCATGATAAAGCTCGGATGTGTCAGGATATTTATTAAAATATCTCTGATTGTGTTCAACAGAAAGAAGAAAGTCATATACACCTAGAATGGCTTGAGGGTGAGTAAAGCTTGGGCTAAATTTCATTTGAAATGAACTAATACTTTCAGTTAAAGCAGAACTGTATATATGATTTGGTATGTTTGTCTTTTATCTTAGAAATCATGTTGAAATGTTGAAGTGTTAGTTCACCCAAAAATGAAAATAATGTCATTTATTACTCACCCTCATGTCGTTCTACACCCGTAAGGCCTTCGTTCATCTTCGGAACACAAATTAAGTTATTTTTGATGAAATCCAATGGCTCAGATGGCTCACTGATTCGAAACAAAAGATTCGAAGCAGTGTTTTGAAATCGGCCATCACTAGATATTGTTGAAAAGTTGTTATTTTGTTTTTTTGGCGCACAAAAAGTTTTCTCATTGCTTTATAATATTAAGGTTGAACCACTGTAGTCACATGAACTGTTTTAAATATGTTTTGAGTACCTTTCTGGATCTTGAGAAATTCAATGTCATTGCTGTCTATAGAGGCCTCACTGAGCCATCGGATTTCATCACAAATAACTTAATTTGTGTTCCAAAGATGAACGAAGGCCTTACAGGGTGTAGAACGGCATGAGGGTGAGTAATTAATGACATTATTTTCATTTTTGGGTGAACTAACCCTTTAAGTGTTGCTTCTGTGTATATGCTCAAGTCTGAGTATGTAATATGGCTTAATTTACACCTCTTTCGATATAAAACGATATAATAAGACAATATTTATCAAAATTTCCAATTTCTTTGTGGCATGACTGTTAATCTAACTAATAGTTATAAGCTAACAAATTTTACTAAAAGAATGCAAAAAAAACATGCTATATATATATATTTATATATATATATATATACACACACACACACACACACACACACAAAACAAATTTTACTAAAATAATGCAAAAAAAAAAACACATGCTATATATATATATATATATATATATAATTTGGCATTATTTTTAAATATAAATTTTGCAAATATAAAATATTATTTAATTTAAAATATGTTTTGCATAATTTTTTTAATATTCTTCTGCCAACGGGGATGGAACAACCTGGAATTTTGTCTCAGAAACAATAAGCGAAACTTAGAAAAGTGCGAAGTTAGAAAATGCATGCAAAAGGTGAAGCTTGTGCAAATGATTGCATTTCAAGGTGTTTTTTGACTAAGCCAAATTTAATACTGGCAATTAAATGAATTTTTATGCATGGCATTACCACAATAGTAACAACAACAGCAGTTCGTGTCACTCATTTTTTTTTTAAACATGTCTCGTTTTGCGTCATAGATAAAAATACTCTCCTTGGCAGTGGTAAACTTTTTTTTTTTTTTTTCAAACAGCCAATGTAGAAAAATACAATAACTCTAAAAATTGCATAAAACTTTCCAAAATATTATAATATGGCAATACAAACACAGACTCATTCAACTGCTTTGATAAAAGGTCACATGACAGAAAACTCCCACTGGGGCAGATATTGCAGCAAACAGTTTCTTCCCTAAAGGCACAAACACTCCCACGCTCCACATGTTTACTTCTCGACAGAAATCTCTCGACGTTCTAAACTTTCTGCCAATCCTGGGCAGAAGGAGATCCCGTCTGTAGCCCAGCGAAAAACACCTGGTACCTGTGCTTCCATATCAGGAAGGCCCCCACCAGGCAGATGATGGCTTGAACCAGGTTCAGCACCATCTGCAGAAGGTAATACATGGGTAGAGTGCTCACGATGGCACTACAGTCTGTCACACCTCTGTAGGTGAAAGTGCGGGCGATGGGGTCCTCAGGGTCCAGGGTGCACATACAATCCTCCATCATTTCCGTGCAGCTGTAGCTGTTAGTCAGGGCATAATGGTAGCACTGGAAGGCGATGACCACTACGGAAATGACCAACCCCATCGTACACAGGAAGAAGTACAGGAGCTGGGTGGAAGTGGGAGAGCAATTGCAGTCATTTGTGATGATTAAGGCATGGCGATGGAAATAAGATTTTAATAGACTAAAATGCCTGTACTTGTTCATTTAAAACCAGCTCAGTGGCTCTGTCTTGATGACTCAGGAATGTTACTGCCAATGTCAATGGTCCATTAAATATTAAAAAATATGCCTAACTAAAGGAACAGTTCACCTCAAAATTTAGATTTTGTCATTAGCACACTCATGCCATACTTTCTTTCTTATGCCTCGTATTTCTTAAACACAAAAGAAGTTATTCAATAACAATAGATAAAATGTCAAGCTCCATGCAAAAAAACTAAAAAAAAACTAAAATAAAAAAACACCATGAGAGTATCATAAATGTGGTCTTGTGTATTAGCCTATCATTTCTAAACTAATTTTTAACACTTCTCGATTCTCAAAGTGACGTGAACAAACAAAAGGCATTTTGTGTCAGTAATGTTAAACCTGCAGTGGTGCAACTCTTAAAGGTTCCTAAAGAGGGTTTAAGCAGCGAAGCCACAGAAGAACCACTTTGGGTTCCCCAAAGGATGTTTCAGTGAACAGTTCACCCTAAGTGAACCATCTTTTCTTAGGCTGAAGAAAATGTTAACAGTCTGAAGGTTCAAGGTTGTTCAGGGAACCACAGATACTAATAAAGAACCTTTCATTTTTATGAGTGTATTTAAGCAACGACAAAAGTAAATTATTCAGAATTGTGATGGGAAATCCATTTCCTGTGCCAAATTTACACTGCAAAGGTGGCACAGAAGCACTTCTGAAGTGGCATTTAGTGCTTCTGAAGTGACACAGACTGTTTAATGCAGCTCAGAGGTGGCATACATGCTTTACTCAGAAAATACAACTGTACTTTGATACAAAGGGGCTGAGGTGGGTCAGAGCAGGCATAATTTAGTTTGGCTTCTATGCGGCATTACGTCTTAGACTGAATTTTGAGGAGGCACATAGCCGCCTTAACTCAGCTTCCATTTTTTATTCATTTTCATAAGACCAATTGGACATCATCTTGTGAAAAAGAAAAAAAAACTTTTAGATCAGTTTTGTTAACCGCTTCAAACATTAATTGAAAACAACTGACTCAAAAGAACACTGCTAATTTATAATTCAAAGACTTATATAGAGCTTTATAAGTAATATGGTCTGCTTTTATAATACTATTATGGTGGGGGTTTTTTGTCTTTGGAGACATTTAAAATCACCTTCCAAAAATAAAGGTTCCAAAAGGTTTTTTTGTGATGACATAGAAGAACCATTTTAGGTTCCCTAAAGAACCTTTCAGTGATCAGATCTTAAAAGAACCTTTTTTTTTGTTTGTGTGAAGAACATTTGTGACCCTGGACCACAAAACCAGTCATAGTCGCACGGGTATATTTGTAGCAATAGCCAACAATACATTGTATGGGTCAAAATTATCAATTTTTCTTTTATGCCAAAAATCATTAGAATATTAAGTAAAGATCATGTTCCATGAAGATATTTTGTAATTTTCCTACCGTAAATATATCAAAAATTTATTTTTGTGAGTGGGTATGCATTGCTAAGGACTTTTTCCGATGATTTTCTCAATATTTTGATTTTTTTTGCACCCTCAGATTCCAGATTTTCAAATAGTTGTATCTCGGCCAAATATTGTCCTATCCTAACATAATCATACATCAATGGAAACCTTATTTATTCAGCTTTCAGATGGTGTATAAATCTCAATTTCAAAAAATTGACCCTTATGGCTGGTTTTGTGGTCCAAGGTCACATTTTAATAATCCAAAGAACCTTTTTCCACTATAAGGAACCTTTTTGTGCATTGGAAAGGTTCCATGGTTGTTAGATGTTCTTCATGTTCTTCATGTTCTTTATTTATTGTATTTAAGAGTGAATGGCAAAGAGCTACTTGGACAGTTTCATGGAAGAAATAAAATAATAGTGTGTTGGAACGACATGGTGGTGAGTAAATGATCATTATATGATCAAATAATTTTTCAGTTAAAATACAACGATATGTAGATTGTTTTTAATTCTAGACCTGTTGCTAGATAGCCAGTACTCTTGCTCTCAGAGCTAGAATGCACCTTTGTGGGTTATAAAGTCCATTTGAAATGTATTTACATGTGAGGGGCAATTGTAATTTATCCAAAAGCTGCATTTATTTTTCACCTTTATGATAAATTGAACCGATGCTTTCTCATCAGGCACTTTGGTGATGCAGAAGAGGATGAATCCCAGCAGAGACACCACACACATCTGCAAAACACGAAAATACAATAGAGAATTTTTAATAGACTTGTCACTCAGACCCCAAATGTACCATATACGGTATAAACCATCATACATGCTAATTGAGTTGGAGTGTGGATCACTGTTATCATGTGCATCTCACAGTCTGTTGCTGAAAAACGTTGTCATTGTTGCCATGAACACTTACCAGTCTTCTGGATTGATCTAATCTTATTTGCAGTGCAGCAGAGCTCCTAAGTTTTCTATGTCTGCCAGGCTTGTCATGAGCCAACCATAACCCTTATTGTAATCAGCATTGTGCAACTCAGCATTGAGCTGTCATCTGATAATATATTGACTGCTGCTGCAAATTGAATAGCTTGACCCCTCCCCACCCTCCGAGATATCTTTATCTCTCACGCTTTTTATCTCACTCTTTTCTTCTCTGTCTCTCTCTCTCTCTGTGTTTTCCCCATTTTTTTCTCAGCGTGATTGGAGTCTTGTGACTAACGTGTGGTATCTAATTTGATTGTTTTTCCCGGGTTCTGAGGCAGAGAGGTCTTGGTGACCTCAGCGTTTTTCTCCTGGAACAACAGCACTGGTCTCATGAGGCCTAAACTTGAGATGCCAGAGATGTTCTCTGATCTATATTGCTGCAATAAAATGTGTGCGTTCATGATTCTGAATTTGAGTATTCAACATAGCCGTCTCATAAAGACATCGCTTTATTTTTTATTGCCACGTTAGCTAATGTTTAACGCAATAAAACGTTTTATGTGGGGGTTGTGTGGCATTCAGAGTTGAACAGAGAATGCTTTTTAAATATAATTTTGATTCCTTAATTTGAATTGAGGTAGCAAACCAAATGTAAAATTGCAATTTGAATTGAAATTTAAAGAAATTCATGTCATTTTTAACAAAGACCAAAGTTGGTAACACTTTACAATAAGGTTCCATTAGTTAACCACATTAGTTAACATGACCTAACAATGAAAAATACTTCTAAAGCATTTATTAATCTTATTTAATGTTAATTTTGGACCTGAGCTAACATAAAATAAAAAGGAACACTTGTATTTTTACATTGAACAAAGATTAATATTGTAACAAATGCATAGCTTACTTGTTTAATTTCATAAAATGTTGAAATTACAAACTTAGTTAAATTAAAAAAAAAACTTTCTATAATATTAATGTCATCTCAAAAGTGATGCATGCAATGTTATTGTCCTGTAAGTTTCAGCCCCTGCTATGTTGTCATATGGTCTACATGAACTCACTATGTCGGAACATAGGGATTGCTTTGAGCTGGCTTGAATCTTTTGAAGAATTGTTTGCTATTTATAAAGGTACAGTTTGATCTTACTCTCTTGTGATTCTCAAACAAACTTTTATTTTTAGATTCATTTAGCTGAGGAACCCAAGTTGTTCTTATTTTTTCATTATAGGCTTCTGCGACTAAATACTTCTCTGAGCAAAGGCAAGAAGCATGAATACTTTGTAAATCACTGCTGAACAAGCAAAATTTCATGAAAATCTGTGAATAGTGAAAATAGTTCACCATGAAAAGTGGTGAATCTCATATCATCTTTACAACTCAGGATTACATTCAGACTGCAGGAAAAAGTGTCCCAAATTTTGTGTAAAATATGTGACTCAGATCTGTTTTTTTTTCATAACAGTGTGAACAGCACAAACCATTTTCTGATTCAGATTCTGATTTGAGACACTTTCATATGTGGTCCTAAATCAGATTTGCAATGTGACCTCAGTCTGAACAGTCATAATTCATGTGACTATTGCAACTTTTTTTGTAAGTATTACGGTGTCAGCTTTATACAAACAAAACTTTAGGGGTTGTATCATAAATATTTAAATATCATCTCCTCTTGCTTGTCTTTGTCCTCTTCATCGCCTGTGCATTACATAAGAAATGAATGCATAACCGACTTCATTGGCCTTCCTGTATGACAGCGTGCTATATGTGGACTTTGTTTTTATTCTTTTGCACATGCGAGTAAGTTTAGGATCAGAATCAGTTCACACTTGAACCTGATATTTTAAACATTTTAAAAAACAATGTGAACAGGCAAACAAAACAAATCAGATCTGAGCAATAAATCTGAATTGAACACTAAGGGGCCGTTCACACAGAACACGCTTTTCCATTCCAATGCACTACTTTTCCATTGTTTTTCTTTGTAAACATTTGCTAGACGGACGTGCATGACCGGTACGCTCGCATATTTTGCAGCGCCTCGCACATGAGTGGCACGTTTTTAAGGGCTCGTTCACACAGAATGCGTCTTTGCGTCTAAAAATGCAGCGCTCAGGAATGGTTTTTAAAAAGCAGAACACAAGGGTTTCGAGGCACGCTTTTGAGTTTTGATGCAATAACGGCTATAACAAACAAATACAACAGTTGCCATTCCAACTCGCTACTGTAAACAGAAGCTCGCAGCGCTTGCCTCGCCTCTGAGTTCTTCTGATTGGTCCACTGTTTTGGAACTGACATTGATGAGCAGCGCTGCGTGTAAAAGTTGAAATTCTTTTAACTTAACATGGCGTCTTAAAAACGCAGGCGCTCATGTGCGAGGCGCTACAAAAGACATGATACACAAGCGTACTGGTCATACACGTCCGTCTAGCGCATGTTTACATAGAAAAACAATGGAAAAGTAGCGCATTAAAATAGAAAAACGCGTTCTGTGTGAACGCCCCCTAAGACGGCTGTGTCAAGTTAAAAGAATTTCAACTTTTACATGCTCATCAATGTCAGTTCCAAAACAGTGGACCAATCAGAAGAACTCAGAGGCGGGACAAGCGTTGCGAGTTTCTGTTTACAGTAGCAAGTTGGCATGGCAACTGATTTGAGCCACTTCCATATGTGGTCCTAAATCAGATTTGCAATGCGACCTCAGTCTGAACAGTCATATCGTAATTTATGTGACTTTTACAACTTTTCGCAAGTATTAAGGTGTCACAAAACTTTAGGGGTTGTAGCGTAAATATTTAAATATTTACAAAGAAAAACAATGGAAAAGTAGCGCATTGTAATAGAAAAACACGTTCTGTGTGAACGGCCCCTTAAAAGAATTTTAACTTTTACATGCTCATTAATGTCAGTTCCAAAACAGTGGACCAATCAGAAGAACTCAGAGGCGGGGCAAGCGTTGCGAGCTTCTGTTTACAGTAGTAACTTGGCATGGCAACTGTTTTATTTGATGAAACATGGCGGAGGAGGCCATAGCCAGTGCGATTATTTTCTTTTTTTTTCCATGTCAAAAATAGTATCAGTCTATTCTGCTGTTTACCTATTTCTATTATTTCCATTATAGCCGTTACTGCATCACGTCTCAAAAGTGTTTTTAGACGCAAAGACGCGTTCTGTGTGAACGAGCCCTAAGGCTTGCAGTGTGAATGTAGTTATTAGTATGTTATTTTTGTACTTGGATGCATACATGCTCTCTGTAACAGCATGCTTATTGTATGCTATGCTTATGTACAGTATATAAGGCTGTATAGCCAATGAATCTGATGTGACGGCCTCATGCATGAAAGAGTAAACAAGGCATGCTGGGAGTTGAGGGAGAGGTTGATGAAGAGCAAAAGGAAGCTTACAATGATGCCGGCCCAATGGGGCGTCTCCCTGGCCAGCAGAGAGGGGCTAATGGTGATCATGAGGAAGGCCACGCCTGCTACTGCGATGCCCAGCAGAAGCTGTAACAGAGCGACCACCAAAGGAAAGCGGCAGCCACAACATGTTTGGGCTTCCTCCAGCACTGGGCCTCCAGGTTTTGCTTTTCCCTTCTTCTCATTGCCAGGGGCTGCGCTGCCTCCTCCAGCCGACCCCTTCGGACTAGTCCCCGACCCCATAATTCCTCCTGTCTCGTGCTGAGATTCTTAATCTTCCTCTGAGGCCAACTAGATGTTCTTGCTCTCGCCCTCTAGCTGTTTGTCCTTCTTTTTCTTTCTCGCCTGTCGTTTCTTTTGCTCTCTATAGCTAGACTGTTCCTTCACACTGCCTGCCGCCCGCTTGCCCTGCCCTGCCCTTCCCTTCCCTTCCCCTCCCTCCTCACTGGAGGCTTCTCTTCCTACGCGATCCCTGCTCGGGTGCCGCTATTCGGAATCAGAAAGGGCTCTGAACTAATATGGAAAACATTTGGAGCAGATTCCACAAGAGCCACATATAGAGCACAGGAAAGGAGACGGAAAGGAGGGAGGGTAGGAAAGGAGAGGGGAGACATAAAGGGGGGACTCCAACACACGACAACTGCCAGTCTCCCTGAAACTAAACAGGAAACAGGGATCTTACAGAGCAGAAACAATTCTTGTCATTGGCAAACATGTGGGCGAGTGTTTGAGTCCTGCCAACCTCCTGCAACACACTGTGTAATCTATTCATAACAGCCTGGAGTCAGTCACATGATTTTGATGAAGTTACGTGACCTGCGGGCATGTGAGCGGGTTACAGTTAATCTCTTATGAATATTATGAGAGACTGCGGACATGCTACGTGTTCATTTCACTTTGTGTTAATTATGGAGATTCATTAACTACATGCAGGCGACGTTTTTTTATAGTGAATATGTCTGAATTCACCTCTTCATTTTATATTTCATGTTCTGATTTATAACCTAATGGGTTTATCCGCTGAAATGTTCTGAAGGCTGGATATTGACAGAATGTAGTCTATTTTCAGCCACACTATATTGAGAGCTTATTCAATATATGTGTTGTTGTGTTATGTCACACCTCGTCTCAGATAGCATGGAGGCCTATAAGCAAAGCAATCTCAATAGATGTCAATTCAAGGTAAACATGATGCACAGAACTCTAGAAAAGTTCCCAATATTAAGTTGGAAAAATTTATGATAAATGATTATCTACAAATATTTCCATAGCAGTTTGTTATTATAAAAAACAAACAAATTGATACTGTTCATTTAATTTAAAATATACCAGACGATCTTAACTGTCTATTTGCAAATCTTTAAAAATATGTATTTAAAAGACTACTAATAAATATACTTACTGAGGAGAAAAAGAAGAATTTATTGATTTAATTATGTTTTTGAAAAAAAAAAAAAAAAAAAAGACAAAATAGTGATAATTATATTTGGCAAACCTGATAAACAGCCTATATGAGGGCATTTAGCCAAGTAAATAAATGTGCCTTTAAATGTTTGTTTACTTAAATAAAGTTAATAATTTTATATAGGTATAGAAAGAAACAATAAATGTTTAAGCCTATGTACTCATTTAAAAAATATATTAAATATCCTGGTAGCTTATTTCATATGTAGATATTATTTTTGAGACTTAAAATACTATTATTTTAATGCTTTGAGTTTGGAGCGATATGCTGTGGTTTATTTTTCAGAGTCTATTCAGCAATGAACTGACAACTTTCAAGCCCATTTAATTCCCAGACTCTCGAGCTGGTGCAGTTTACACGTGAGTATGCGCGCGGTTCCTGCCTGGTGGAGGCGCGCGTGCGCGGTAGTCGCCACGAGCAGAATGAGTGCGCGAGAGTGCTGGGCAAAGTGGCAGCTCAGGCGAGCGCGCACACACATCATCATTCAGAGGTGCTGCGCGATACCGGACACAACGCACTGCCGCTCCGCTGATACTGGATTAACGAAACCTGATTGTAAAAGAAGCACACAAGAAAGTGGGACAAAGTTATGGATGAAAGAATACCGAGAATGCAGGGAAGACAGTTCCTGGATCACGCGGATTTCTTGGGGTAATTTTATGTTCGGATGTTTTGTTTTAAAATTAACGCAAGTAATGTTATTTGTTTTTTTTTTTTTAAATGTGTATTGAGGTGTTGAGGTTAAAATTAGTGTTTTCTTTTTATAGGGTTGAATATTCGTCTCTCTACATGTGCAAATCCAAAAGAGGGATGAAGAGAGAGGAAGGAAAGGTAAGCAAACTGTGGACCCGTGATGGAAACGTGATGTCCGTCAAGTACACGTAACACCTAGTTATTAAAGATTTGAGTGAGAATTATTACTTTAAGAACTTTTTGAAATGGCTGCTACTTCCCATTCGCAGGACGCGTACAAGTTACCACACAGACTGATCGAGAAAAAGAGGAGGGACCGAATAAATGAATGTATTGGGCAGCTGAAAGATTTATTACCCGAACATCTCAAACTTACGGTAAACTCACCTGAATTTTGTTTAGTCTTGTTAAAATGTGTTTTGTAAATGTATATTACCCACACAGGGAAATTAAGGAAATCCTATAAATGTTCGTAATGTGTTACAGACTCTAGGTCACTTGGAAAAAGCGGTAGTTCTTGAATTGACGCTGAAGCATTTGAACGCTTTGACAGCTGTCACAGAGCAACAGCACCAGAAGATCATCGCTTTGCAGAATGGTAAATTACATAATATGCAACCCACACAATGCAATTTGAGAAATCTATCTGTCTATCTATCTATTTATATATCTATCTATCCTTTTTAATCTATGTACAGTATATTTCTATCTGTCTGTCATTTTTCTGTTGTATATGACAGGACTTTGTCTTTGTTTTATGACAGGAGAGCGATCATTAAAGTCCTCCCTCCAGGCTGACTTAGACGCGTTCCACTCAGGCTTTCAAGCATGTGCCAAAGAAGTCCTGCAGTATCTGAACAAGGTGGAGAACTGGACGGCGCGTGAGCAGAGGTGCACGCGACTCATCAACCACTTACACAAAGTTTCCGCGCAGTTCCAGCCGGGCGCAGGGATCCTGCAGCAGCAGTTGCCAGGCGACGACGCTCCAGAGCGGGACGTGCAGAGAGATACACAAGCCAACTGCGTCCCTGTCATCCAGAGGACTCAGAACCTCGAGCTTAACGAGAACGACACAGACACTGATAGCGGATACGGAGGAGAGGCAGAGAAAGGCGACGGCAAATGCGAGAAAGGATGTGACACAGCGAAAGGAGTTAAGATCAAGCAGGAGTTCGGAGATGAACGTGTCACCAAAAAAGCCAAACTGAACTGGTCTGCGAACGGTGCATCTGATTCCGCCAACACCCGACCGGACATGGCTCTTATGAACTCTTTAATGGGAATGACGGGTGTTGGTGGACAACAAACTCCCTTTTGCATGCCGTTTTACTTCATAAACCCGTCCGCAGCAGCATCGTACATGCCTTTGTTTGATAAAAGTCATTTGGAGAAGTTGGTGTATCCAGCAGCAGCGGCGGCGGCGCTGACCACGCCGTTCCCGTGGCTTTACCCCGGGATTCCCACGCATGCATCCACAGCCGCTGCGGCCGCCGCTGCCATCGCTTTCCCCAGTGCGTCCGCCGATAAAACCTCCGGATATGATGCAGCATCCTCAAAAGATGACGAGCCACCGTCTCCTGACGGTGACCTGTCCAACGAGGCTGACCTGGCCTCTCCTATGTCTGGGGACCATGGCTCAGAGAATGATGCCGGTCAAAGAAATGAAAATGATGGTACATAAAGCTGATCTTTTGACCTTTGAGTGCACACTAGTTTGCTTGTAAAATTGCTATTTATCTGTTTATCTTAATTTGTCATTGAGTATTTAGTATAGTGTTTCTATGGATTTCAAAGCAAAGGCTGTTCTGTTTTTTTGTTTGTTTGCGTTATTATAATTATTATTAGGACTCAAAATTTTACGACAAATCATTTTTTAGGGGAGAATGGGGGACGTTGTAACAGCCAGTGCCTTTTGCACTGATTCCTTGAGATATTTGAATGAAAATCCAATTGACAGCAGCGACTTTTATCTCCTTTATGTCTCGCCATCCAATGGCATATTAGTATTGACTGAAAATGTGTGAAATCTCAGACTATGCTCTGGTTTTTTTTTTTTTGTTGTTGTTGTAGTTGTCTTTTTTATTTTTGATGAAGAAATGTAGTTTAGTGCAATACATATTAATCTTCTTTAAGCTAAAGAACAGCGCTTATACTAGCAATGCGGTTTTTTTTTTTTTTCAAAGATTTGGAAGTCACATATTGGACTCTTGGATGTAATGTTTGATATTGACCTCAAGCAGGCTGGTGTGACTGCTGCAGTATTTGTCAGATATAACTTTCTATTACAGTATGGCTGGATTTCAGTCCTATTTCGCTCTTTTCAATGTTCAGTGCTTGAAAGAGTTACCTACATACCTCAACATACCGTAGAGTTTGGGCCAGGACTCTTAGAGATGCTCCTCTGGTAGGGGTGGTGATGAAATGTTTCGAGCGATTTTAATTGGACAAATGGTGTGAGCAACAATCCTCTGATGTAATGTTACAGCAGCCCCCGTCTCTCTCTCTCTCTCCCGAACAATTAGTCTGAATCACTTGTGAAGGAAATCAGCACTCCAAATGAAAATGGCAGGACCAATCACCTGCCAATCATCACTGAGAGTGCTTTGCCAACAATCTGACATCGTTGTCCTGTGTCACCTCTAGCAAAAATGTACAAGGTATTATAGCACCTTATGGAACTTTGATATTGAATGTAATCTGTGTTCTTTTGGTAGATTTGTACTGTATATATTCTGATAAAAGTAGTCATTTAATCCAGAGGTAAAGTGCACTTTTTCTTGCCTTCTCAGTTTCCTATAACACAATCCTCACTCTTCGTTTTTAAGCCAATGCCCTTTGAACTCAAACTATGATGTATGTTTTTCTTAAGGAAATCTTCTTAAATACAAAGGCAAGTGTTGGAATATATGTATCTATAAATGTATGACATCATACTCTTGAGCTAGCATATTCAAACATGTGAGCTGGCTCATTTTAGTCTGTAGTAGGAGACAACAGACAGCTGTTGAGAAGTAAGGTAAGAGAAATGTGATTATATCAAATGTGTTTTGCCTTTTCTGAAACATTGTCACTATTCATGACCTTGAAAAAGCTAAATGCATACGGGTCATGCTGTGTATTGTACAAATGTTGTGGAGCACTGTAACATGACATGAATAAACATGTAAACGGACCTTTTAGATTGGATAGATCAGGAGATCATGGAAGTTTTATTGAATGTGTTTATTTTTCTAGGCCTGGGTTTATGAATGCATAGGAACAGTGATGTACCAGCTGCCATTTATTTCTGCATTGTAACACATTTCATAGGCCCTATAGTGTCTTTGCCTCAACTGTCATTTGCCTAAACAGTGGCATGTGGATGTATATAGTTTGTGAATATGCTGTATGTTTAATGTTCATGTTGTAGAAGAAATCTATGGATTTTTTTAAAGGATAAACTGAGCGACTGCTGCACATTTCCTTAATGCTTTACACATTTGCTGTTTGAAATTATGCAGCTCAGTTGTCAAATAAACATAAGCTCATGTGAACAAAATGCTATCACCTCGCTCATTTATTTCATCACCGAAATGCACATGATATTCATACAGTATAACACTAAAACAGACTGATGAATCATTCATACTTCAGTGCAGTCAAAGTAAGCATGTGACAGTCCATTTGAGTGTTTTTTTCAATGTGAACCACCCAGAAACACCCACTTACCTGCAGCTGACATCAAGAGATCTGCTAACGTAGCTAGGCTACATGTAGACAGATCTTATGCATAATTAACATAACCTTTCGCTATTTTATAAAAGGCAACCAGTAAAAAATAAAAGTGTTTAGTCTGAAACTGGATATTTCCAGTTATAGTCGCCCATAACTTTATAAAGTATCCTGTTATGAACTAAAATGTGCCCATTTATAATTATCATTAATCAGAATGTCATTAAAATCAAGTGTCTGATGGGCCCAATAAACAAAATGACCTTTTATACATTAAATAATGGGTTTCATGTTGCTTATGTTTGTTTTAGTTGAGAATCAATGAATGAGTCAGCTTGAAAGTCAGCTGACATGAGTTTCATAATGTTGGAATGTAAAAACAACCAAAGTTAACGCATGTGATATGAATCTGTAAAATAAGGAATCTAACCACAGACATAGAGTACATTAAATTTTTACACAGAAAAATCTGCATAAAAAGGATATACCAACAGCAAGGACTCATCTACTAAATGCTTATATAAACACTTAGCTATAGATGTCTGGAAGTCTTATGTAATAGAGTTTGTGATAAATGGTGTTATTTCAGTGGTTGCTCTGAACCGGAAAAAGTGCTGCATATTTACCTCAGGACACCCATGTTGAGATGTGAAAAGTGATAAGAGGGTTTTCGGTTTTATATTTCACCATTCTGTTATGCTGAAGAAGTTAAAAAAACAAAAACTCTTGCAAATTTGTGGAATCTGCTGTCAGTGTCGGGATTGCCCTTTAGCACGTTCTCAGACTGGAGCGAGAACATTATTGAGATCACACTGACCTCTAGTGGTAAAACTGCGAAGACACACATAGCTGAAAAGTGTCCTAATCACCCTGTGTGTCGTTTTATTGAAAAAAGGGAAAAGTGAAATTGTGATAAAGCACACAATATTTCACGGTTTAGCGTTTTAGGGTTGTATGAGGTCGAGGAAACGAAAGTATTATTCTCCGCAATCGTGTGTAGCCTACATTTGTTAATTAGAAGTGTATTTTCAATAGGTTTTTAAAGTCTGTAACTAAACTAAAAGATCTTAGTTTATATCTGTGAGGGTTTTATTTGAAAATGTAATTGAGATTTATTAATATAATAATTCAAACAAAAATGGAAATAAATAAATCACGTTTGGACAAATTAATAGACATTTAAAACTGTTTATTTAACTCATGTTTTAAAATGAAGTTAAATAAAATAATATTTTAATAAATCATTTTTAATTGAACAATAAATTGACGTTTAAAGCGGTTTATTTACTTAATGTTTTAAAACGTAGTTCAATTAAATAATGAAACAGGCTAAATACATTTTAGATGTACATTTTAAATTCCAGTAAAACCCACTCTCTGTCTGTCTGTCAATATGTCAGTTTGTCCATTTAAAAGTGATTTATTTACATTTTATTTTATTGTTTTAATTATTTTTTTTAATATATATATATTTCATGGATTATTCCATTATTACATAAGTGTCACTTTTAGTCCTCCCTAATTTTGGCCTATGCAAATATGTAGCCTATGTAAATTGTATAAATGAAATGAAGTATTCACCATACATATATTCGGATATATTTAGTTGATATACTATATTTAAGTAAATATATTTAACATATTTGACCAAATTATAATGTGATTAATTTGATTTAATTACATTTATTTCGGTCAAAGAGTCGTCAGATTAATCACCAGTAGTTTAATCTTCTCACGTCCGTATATAATAAACATTTCCTCAGAGGCTTTATTCAAATTCTAATTGCGCAGAATCGAGCGCAGCCTTGACGTTCTTCAATGCGCCGTCACATGATGGTGAGTAAAAGTTGCTCAGCAGCGCCATCACGTCAGCTGACTGCAGCCGTTTGTCCTACATATCAGATCATACAACAACACTTTTAACAAACCGATACTTCGCCTCAGATGCATTAACAGGTCCTGAGGGCTCGTCAACATGAGAATCGCCTGTCTGTTGCTAGCTGCTGCCTTTTTCTGGACGTCCGACGCGATTGTTCGGTAAGGTCTAACAAACAAACTTAACAATAACAACAACACAATCCGCTCATTATCGTACGTAAACCTCGCAGTGTGGTCATTTGTAGTTCATTCACGTTATTTGCACTTACTAGTTTGTTTTAATATCATTTTATCCAGTTAATTAAAAAGATTATATTTGTCTCTTAACCTCTATATAATTTTAAATGTTTAAAAATGCTGTTTAGGTAGGCAGCTCACCAGGTTTAAAGGGACAGTCCTTTGTGAAAACGATTATAAAGCGCCCAGAGGTCGTTACGGGTCTCCCACTAGACAAAAAGGCAGATCGTTTGTGATTCAGCAGAAACTAATAAGAGCTGTTTATAGATCAGTATGAAGGGCCCTTTAAAGTTCAGCCTTTAGAAATGCCGTTTAGTGCACTGAAGCTGATAGATCTCACTCAAATGGCTGAAAAACACGCGAATAATGTATACGTAAATCAGCTACACGTGATCATCAATGACTTTTTGTCCTTATGGTGGAAGGCCTTTGTTTTGTTCTTACATTTGACTTGAATGTTATAAATTGACCTAATTTATTAGTGACACGCATAAAGAGGTTTAGTTTTACTCACCGCCCTATCAAAGTCCAAAACACTGCTGCTTTTACTGCATCACATATTGTTAAACATGCGAAGAGAAAATATTATATTTGTTAACCATAATTGATGCAACTAATTCATTTTTAAAGCACTTACTTAACTTGGCACGATTGATTGTAAGTATGTATAGTAAGGTTCTTACCAAACTTAAAGGGATAGTTCACCCAAAAATTGTGCCAACATTTACTCACCCTCAAGTTCCAAACCTGTATGAATTTATTTCTTTTGCTGAACTCAAAAGATGATATTTAGAAGAATGTTGGTAACCAAACAGTTGATGGGCTCCATTGATTTCCATAGTATTTTTTCCCCCATACTATGGAAGTCAGTCATCAACTGTTTGGTTACCCATATTCATCAAAATATCTTTTTGTGTTCAGCAGAAGAAAGAAATTTATACAGGTTTGGAACAGCTTGAGGGTGAGTAAATGACCGAATTTTAATTTTTGGGTGAACTATCCCTTTAATGGTTTGACTTTCTCCAACCCATTTCAAATCAAATGACATACATTGTCTACAAATTAGTGATGTGATCAATCATGATTAATCGCATCTAATGTAAAAGTTTGTGTGTACCAATATATATGTTTACAAACTTTTATGTTATATGTGATTAGTCACGATTAATCGATTTGACAGCACTACTACAAATACAAATTATAACTTGATTTCATCATGATGAAGTGGGTGGAAAGGAGCCTTGACTTGCATTCAGCATGGGAATGTTTGTAGCTTGCTGCAGGTGATTTGGTTATGACCACAAGATAACCATGTGCAGTTTAGTAAGCCCAAATGTTTCTGTTTCTCTCCAGGATTCCTCTAACGAAGTTTCGTTCCATCAGACGGACACTGAGTGACTCTGGCAGAGCTGTTGAGGAGCTTGTGGCTGGTTCTGTGCCCCTAAAATACAACCTGGGCTTCCCAGCTAGTAATGGTCCTACTCCAGAAACCCTCAAGAACTACCTGGATGTGAGTATTGGCTTGTTTACATTATTTCCTGCACATTAATCAATTGGCTGTACTTAATGTAAAAACACCCTAATCATTTACCAAACATCCCTTTTTGTTTTTTTTGGAAGATCATTAATTTAATTTGACATCAGAGGCATGTGAATGTCTCTTTTTAACTGCAGAGGTTGCACAAACTGTACATCCAGGAAGTAGTAGGACAAGCAGTTATAGTTTAACAAGCAGTCCTTTTGCTTAGTCATGTCATATGACTATTAAATACTGTTATGTTGACATGTTGGAACGTGACTAACAGTAGAAAAAAGTGAACTTGAAACCTGTTCTGTCATCTTTATTCAGCTAAATGTGCTAGTCTGTTTCCTGTCATAAGCTGTAATGGACAACATGATGGTGTGATTGACTGTTTCAGACAGCTGGTCATGAGTTTGTTTGTCATGCTTCTGTAACAATGCCTTCACCACAGTAGGCCACATCAATCCTCTTTGCCAATAAACAGCTGATATTATTGCCAGCCGCAGTTTTGTAAACAGGCGTAGGCAATTAGATCTTAAAAGATTAGTTCACTTCAGAATTAAAGTATCCTGATAATTTACTCACCCCCATGTCATCTAAGATGTTTGTCTTTCTTTCTTCAGTCAAAATGATATTAAGGTTTTTGAGGAAAACATTTTAGGATTTTTCTTCATATAGTGGACTTCAACAGTTACTAACGGGTCGAAGGTCCAAATTGCAGTTTCAGTGCAGCTTCAAAAGGCTCTACAACGATCCAAGCCGGGGAATAAGGGTCTTATCTAGTGAAACGATCGGTCTTTTTGTAAAAAAAAAAAAGAAAGAAATTATATACTTTTTAACAACAAATGCTCGTCTTTAACTAGTTCTGCGATGTGCCACACATTACATAATCATGTTGGAAAGGTTACATAAATTAGAATATCAGTAACTCAGTAAAAGGAAATTTACAATATTGTGCATTTTTCTTCTTCTTCTTCTTCTTCTTCTTCTTCTTATTATTATTATTATTATTATTATTCTGAGATTTTCAATTCACAGTGGTACCGAAATCTTCATCACAGGGAATATTTGCATACATAAGTAATTATTTTTTTCCCCTGAGAACCTAGTAATTTTAAACCTGTGTGAAAGTGATGTTATTTTTTTAGGACTACAGTCTGTTGTGGTGCTGAATTTTGAATGAATTGAGGGTTTTTGTTTACAGGCTCAGTACTATGGAGAGATCGGCCTTGGCACTCCTGTTCAGTCTTTCACTGTAGTGTTTGATACAGGATCCTCCAACCTGTGGGTGCCCTCGGTCCACTGTTCCCTGATGGATATCGCCTGCTGTAAGTCCACACAGATCCTTGGAATTTTATCTCATACGATATTGTCAGATCAGTGTTGTCCTTAAATTATTAATTATAAATTTTAAATGAATTCTTCAAGAAACAAGAAGTTATTTCAGTGTGGCCAAATGTTGCTCAAGTTTGTCAGTGACCTCTTTTTAGTGGTAGCAAATTTGTTCCTGTAATCTGCACAAGAACTTTTGAGAGATTGTATCACTACCTTTCAACATAGTTGGGTTCGTTTAACTCTTGCAGATCAGCCTTAGTGACAACTTTACTTGGTGTGGTTTTGGTGTGAATGTTTGGGTGTTTTATGATGTGAGCAAAGTTCTGTATCTATAGTTAAATTTTATATGTAAGAGATAAGGCTACCATGAAATCTAAATTGACAATTCATATTTTATGTAATATTGCAGTATTTATTATAAATGATTTATCCGTGCACATCATTAAATTTTTTTCAAAATTCATGTGCCCTTATAATCTTTAATCAAAATAACTTCCCCTCCCTCTTGCAAGTCATCACTTTTCTTCTCTGATGACATGTTTACTGGCATGAGGGCGGAACAACCTGTCACTCACATGAGATCACAGCAATAGAGTGCAACAGTGTCCGCCCACTTTTTCAGCGGCCTTGGTTCCGGAAGTATTTTTTCCATTCATTTCTCCCATAGGGATTTCAAAAAAGTCTTCATTAAAATGTTATAAGCCATGAACCAAGTCAACCAGCAACAAATCATAACATTACAAACTTTGATTTGAAGCAAAACATTATTTGAAAATCAGACAAAAATACAAAGGTACAAGACTGTGTACTTAACAGCTTTAGTTAGATAAAGAACTACAATCCCATGAAGCATTGCAAACAGCATAATCTAATTAAAAACGATGGAGAAATATAAAACTATGCATTTAAAAATGTGTGTGTGTGTGTATATATATATATATATATATATATATATATATATATATATATATATATATATGAGATTTTTTTTTTTTTTAAGTTTATATTAATATACAAACATTTAAGTATTTTGAGATTGTAGGGAGATCGACTTGATTGCATCATTCACAGTGCTGCATGGGAGTGGGAAGGGCTAAAGAGATCTTTTGGCTTGTTTTTGTTGTTTTGACTCTGATTGGTGGAATTTTCTGTACAGAATTATGGGTAATGTAGTTTTTCTTCATGAATTCCACTGTTAAGCACGATTATTATAAAACTAAGTTAAAATAATACAGACTTCAACAGAAGCAAATGTTATCGATTAACAACCTCGTAGCTCACAGTAAGGATGTCTTTAAAGGTTTATAAGTTATTGTTAAAAATCCAGTTCCCTATGCAGAAAATGAATGGAGTTTACTTCTGGAACCTCTCTGCACTCTTTTACAAACCAATCAATTCCTGATGGACAAAATCAAGCTCCACCCTATAGTTTTTCTTGTTCAAGAAGCTGTTTCACTCAGATATGTTACAATAGAGAAGAAGATTGTTCTAACTATAGTATTTTTTTTTTTTTTTAAACCATGTAGTGCTTCATCACAAGTACAATGGAGGCAAGTCAAGCACTTATGTAAAGAATGGGACTGAATTTGCCATACAGTATGGATCCGGAAGCTTGTCTGGGTATCTCAGCCAGGACACATGCACGGTAGGAATCAACAAGTAGCAAGTCTGAACATTTTTGTCATCAGAAATGGTAAAAGCAAGAAACCGATCTCTTACTTCTCATTTAGGTTGGGGATATTGCGGTTGAGAAGCAGATATTTGGAGAAGCTATCAAACAGCCAGGAGTGGCCTTCATCGCCGCCAAATTCGATGGTATTCTCGGCATGGCCTACCCTCGCATCGCTGTGGATGGGGTTCCTCCTGTTTTTGACATGATGATGAGCCAGAAGAAAGTGGAGAAAAATATTTTCTCTTTCTACCTGAACAGGTAAATTAATTTAATTAGGCTATCCTAGTTTATCCCAGATCTTTATAAAATAAGCAAATAGTTACATGTCAGTCTGTCATAATTGTGTATTAAATGCATTTTGATTGTTTTGAATGTCCCGTTTATTTGTCCGACAGAAACCCTGACACCCAACCTGGTGGTGAGTTGCTCCTTGGAGGCACAGACCCCAAATATTACACTGGAGACTTTAACTATGTGGACATCAGCAGACAGGCCTATTGGCAGATTCACATGGATGGGTGAGAGATTTTTGGGTTCTGTGAATTGTAGTGGTCATCTTAACATTTTGTTGATTTAATCAAATCTATATTTAGAAATCAGAGATAGGTAATGGTTTATTTTTAGGCAAGAAAGTATCTCATTGCAAACTGTCAATCGATTCTGGCTGTTTAAGCCTTTCCAGCATGCATTGCCCTGTGTGGGAATCAAATTTTAACTGTCCACTGTTAAGTGGCCTCCCCAACTTGAAAACTGTATCTATTTTAAATATGATAACCCTCAACTTTATATTAAAATTTTCCCTTTATAAGAAAAATGCAGTTCCTTTTAAGCACTGTTTGATCATTTATATTCAAACTTGAGTTTGCAAATGTCATTTATATGAAAAATGGCATGCATGCATATGCAATATGTTATGTAATATACTGGTATGTAATATACTGGTCTGTCATGTGAGAGGCAAGAATTCTACCACTAAACCGCCAATGCAGAAGATCCCTATAACAATAAGCTAGTGTTAACAGCTCTCTGTTTGTGTGTGTGTGTGTGTGTGTGTGTAGCATGAGCATTGGCAGCGAGCTGACTCTGTGTAAAGGAGGATGTGAAGCCATCGTGGACACTGGGACGTCTCTGATCACCGGCCCAGCCACTGAGATCAAAGCCCTGCAGAAGGCTATAGGAGCAATCCCTCTGATCCAGGGAGAGGTACTGCAACTTTAAATATTCATATAATTATACATCACTGAGACATATACAAATAAATAACTATCTATTAAGATACTATAAAATATTTTAATTTTTTTATTTTAATTTAATACAAATATAGACTACTGTTCAAACGTTTGAGGTCAGTAAGAAGTCTCTTATGCTCACTAAGGCTGCATTTATTTGAGAATGATAGAATCAACAGCATTTATTTGAATGGAACTCTTGTAAAATTATACATATTTATTTACTGTCACTTTTGACCAATTTAATGCATCATTGATGAATAAAAGTATTAATTTCTTTCAAAAAAATTAAGAAAGAAAAAAAAGAAATCATACTGACCCCAAACGTTTGAGCTCAATTTTTTACTTGAATAATGGTTTTTTTTTTTTTTTTTTTTAATTAATATAATTTTTTTTTTACAAGACTACATGCATGCTTGATGTGTTGTTTTTACATAGTCACTTTTGTTTGAAAATATAACATTATCAAAATGTTCTCTTATTGATCATGTTTCCTCTGTAGTATATGGTTGACTGTAAGAAAGTGCCCACACTTCCCACCATCTCATTCGTCCTGGGTGGAAAGACTTACTCACTGACTGGAGAACAGTACATACTCAAGGTCAGTCTTGTTTTGTCACTTCAGTGCTGCTGTTTAGATGTGGTACTTTGCATCAGCAGAACTGTGAAATCGAGGTGTTGTTTGAGAAAAGGTCATGCATGAGTCAGAATAAAATCATGTGCCTGGTGTTTTATTTCTCAAATCATATGCAGCTTGTAAACACTGCAAGTGGTTCTTTCTTATGACAATGACATTCTAAAGATTATATCCCTTTTTATTGTGTGTGTGTTTACAGGAAAGCCAGGCTGGACAGGAAATCTGTCTGAGTGGATTCATGGGTCTGGATATCCCACCCCCCGCTGGACCACTATGGATTCTGGGTGATGTGTTCATAGGGCAGTACTACACTGTGTTTGATCGAGAGAATAACCGAGTGGGCTTTGCTAAGGCCGCCCAGCAGTAGACCTTAACACTTAAGATGTGTCATGAGAGTAATAAGAAATCTAGGAATCTTTCAATATCATCTCTGCTTAAATGACAGAGTAGCGGTATGATTGTTGTGTTTGCACTGCTCTTAGCTTTCAGATGTTTTCGTTTTAAAGAGGCATGTGAAGACGAAATGATTCAGGGATAAGTCAAAAAGATGACACGTTACACTCATTTGCTTTGTAGCAGAGGCTTATTTGAATATCTGTGATTTGAACACCATGTTTTAACATTTATTTTATAATTGTTATGTCATTAATTTTAGACACTACCTGTTTTAAGATTTTTATTGTTGAAAATGACCTTCCAATGACAGAACAAATCAAAATGGACAATAAAGATGTTTTAAACCCACCTATGTTGTTAAACCTTTTTATGTAAATAAGTGTGCAGGTTTTTCTCAGGTCTGGATATTTGATTAATCTATTATATTATTATTATATTATCTATTATATTTGATTAATCTAGTGCTTAAATTTATTAGACCACCACCCAAAGTAAGGTTTGTGACACAGCTGCCCTAAACTAACAGTATTGGTGGTTACCAAAATAATTTTTTATTAATCCACACCAGTATGTGTAAGCTCTTTAGTCACAGTACTGTTTCTAATGCAAAAATATAATTATTGTTGGGAAAAGTGACTGTGGAAAAGTACATAAAAACAATACCAGCAAGTATGCAAGCTGTTATCAAGGCCAAAGGAGGCCATACAAAATAATAATAATAATAATATACACACACACACACACACACGCATATATATATATATATATATATAATTTTTTTTTTGTTATTTTGTGTAAATAAAGACTATTTGGTTGTTTCAGTTTATGTGCCTAATAAATGACAATTGAAAATAGACAAGTAGTCTAATAAATTTAAGCACTGTATATATCAGCCAGAATTTTAATATTGGTGCATCCTTGATATTTGTCCATGTACAAAACATCCTTGATATTTGATCCATGATCCATTCATATTTCATTCTAGGTCATGTTGTTGTGAAGCGTAACAAAGTAGTAAAGCAAAAAAGTGTGTCTGAATCCTTTATCATTTAATCTCAATACTGAGAATACTGCGTCATTGGGCAAATTCATGAAAAATATTTACAGAAAGAGGGAGGAGTATCAACACTCCTTACAATAATAGCACATCAGCAAAAATACAAACAAACAAAAAAAAAGTCAGCGCACTGGATTTTTAAGCATTTCTTACCAAAAACATGATCTGTATTCCAAACTATATTAGAATAAATTTATTCATAATATATTTACAGAATACCTTAAATGTACAACATTCACTCCTTGTATTCTATTAACATTTTTAGAATTAATTAGGCACACTTTTTTTTTGAACCATGAGTTAGGTGTTGTATTAAATGCAATCCATACACTGATGCACAATGATTTAATTACATCCAAAAGAAAAGTATTGCATGTTTTCCACGTTTTACGCATACATTTACATTCTAGACTTTTCCACAGCTGCTAAGCTGCTTCTAATCTCATTTTTTTGAGGACAGTAACTGCCCTGACTTGCAACATAATCTGTTTGTACAAATAGCCATTCTACAATAGAGCATAAACCAGGGGTCTACAGGCCCCTACAGAGTCGGGTAAGTGCGTGCAAACAGTTGGGGCAATGGGTCGGGATGGGGGTAGGGTGCGTTAGTTCTAGCTACACATATAATACAATTAGAAATGTTGAAACTTTTCTTCTGGACAAGTGTGGAATGAAGATGGCTGTTAGAAAGAGAGTAAGAGAATGCTGTCTGTTAGCATTCCTGTTCATCTCAACGAGAGGGATTGTGATTGGTTACTCAGGTGACTGACATTTGAAGCGCTGGTTCTTATAGGGCAAATGAAATGACGCTGGTCCTCACAGTTATAGATGACACTGGACAGGTCCTCACAAATCAGATTCGGGCATGTCCGGAATATCTTTAATATTCGGCATTACGTATCCAGTGCTGCAGCTACCGTTGAGCGTGACATCTGCACTTGAAGGAGGGCCGCTCTGCTTACGGTAGTTGGCCGGCATGGGCGATGGGGCTTCGCTCGGTGACTTCGTGTTGAGAAGACTTGCGTCATCTTCATCGTCTTCTCTGGTCCTACAAGCGGTGTCTTTTATAATGCGGCCCTTTTTATAGGAGACGGTGGACAGGCCTCCTGCGTTCTCGTCGATGATGTTCAGACAGCGCAGAATGAAAACCACAGGCACAGGAAGGATGGCGGTGACCACCAGTGAGATGCAGACCGCCAGGCCCCAGGGTGGATAGCTGAGAGATTGTTCTTGAGCCTGAGAACAGACACAGCAATTGGATTATTCCGGCAAAGGAATAATTCCGCTTTAATCCTGTGGTAAAACTGTGCATCGAAGGCCTAAGTGTGCTCCTGGGCTTAAAGAACCACAGCATTTCTTTTCAGTCAAAATTCTGTGCAATGATTATCTCAATAGTCACATACAGATTAGTGATCATAATTTCACTAGTCACACCAATTAACGTCCTTACCCTAAGCATTTTAAAACTGACTGTAAGACTGATGCTGGACTGTCTAGACCAAGAGAGGGCTACTCTTTGAGAAAACATTTGAACTCTCTCTTGCAAAATTAGCATCCCCATCCGAGACGCAATCACACCGAGTCAATCACACCTCAGCATTGCCTTAATCTACATTTCCTTTCCTTCACCTCCCTCTTCCCCAGTCTCTTCTCTCTACATGCAGAGATGACCTGAAATTCACCCAAAATCTATATGGTTTAATGTGAACAGTTATCATACAACATTATACATGTTTGGTATCATTTGAAATGTGTCAGTGCGACTGGTACAAAGGTCAAATCCCCACAGAAGTAAACCAAAAGGTTTTAAGATTTTAGTGATATTTTGCTCTCTGTAATGGGTGTCCACCTTCACAGGGTCTTTCATGCAAATGGCCTTCTGTCCCCAAAAGGTGTAAACTACTCAGTCTAGGACCCTGATTAATGCAAATTCCCATTGTAAACTCATGTTACCATTTAAAAGAAGTTTCTGTCTTGGTCTGAGTATTTAAAGAGATGTTGCAGGAGGCTCAGGGCGTGATCCTGTAATCAGATCAGCCCACATTACTGAATGTCCAGGACAATCAGCAATGTGCATTTTTCTAATGTCAGGTATGCATCTTTTACTGTGTTTCTGAGCATCTGATGTTTTGTATTGATCATCTTTGAATTGATTATTTAATTAGCATGATACATTTACCTGACTAATAAATTGTTATATTTGACTTTATTCTGACTTACTCTGAAATTACTGACTCTAGTAGATTATAAACCCATAAATCCCACAAATCTACGCTCATGTTAGTAACGGACTAAAGTACAGCTTAGGTGGAGCAGTGGGGCACACCAACTGATATTTTAGAGCTCTGACTAACACATTGGCATTAGTTATGTATGCTTAGACTGTGTAGGCTAATAATGGGTTTTCCGTTCAGAACAACATAGAGTTGTCGGACCAATCTGAATAGGGTGAGCCTCAACCTCTGATTATTGTAATATAATTCTAAGTGTACGGGGGAAACCACGGCATGATTATATAAAGTTACCATTAGAAAAGTTAGATTGGTCAGCTTGGTTCTATGGTAATGGTCATGACCTCTGGTTAGATATAGTCTTGCTTTAATTCAGTGTGTTCAGATCTATGGGGACTAAATAACATACTTTTAGAAATAAACAAGCATGGTGTGGCATCTAAAAGTATTAGTCATCGCCTCTGTCTAATGACCAAGACTGACGAGTTTGTGTATATGAGATTCAATACCCGGCCGGTGCGAAACTCAAAGCGTTATAGGAATCCGAATGAACGAGTACAATAAGAGTAAAGAGTTAAATAGAATAAACAAATGTGTAGCTAAACTATTATACAAATGACCAATAATCAGTTGGCATTCTAAACTAAATTCGAGGTCATAATAAAATGGAGTCAGATAAAAGTTTACTTGGAATTAAACTACTTTGCCACACTGAAAAGACCGAACGCGCAAGAAACCTTCCCCGTCCTGTGGGAAACTGCCGTTGGGCCGATTGGGTGGGCCTTACACTGACAATTCGTTTAGACAAAAAGCCGTTCAGCTTTTTACTACTGGTGATTGTATTCAGTCTTCAAAATTAGTAAGTAGTGTTCATTTTTGAAGATTATCATGATGAACTAAACATGTAAGAATCATAGGCCTGGTTTCACAGACAGGGCCATATTCAACTTAGGACGATTTAGGAACTTTTTTCGTAAGTTGAATACGGAAGGTGTAGGATGTAGCGTAAGTGTTTTGAACTGTGAGAAGCGTTACATTTTCTTCCTGAATATGGAAGGTGGTTTGGTGGAAGCTAGTTATTTTACTTCATAACTTGTTAAATATGGATATTTTTCTTACGCAAATGCATCGCTTTGCTTCAGACAGCCTTTATTAACCCCCCCGAGCCGTGTGGAGTACACATGGATGGATGCACTTTCTTGAGCTTCATACTCGTTGGTCCCGTTCACTGCCATTATAAAGCTTGGATGTGTCAGGATATTTATTAATATAACTCCGATTGTGTTCATCAGAAAGAATAAAGTCATATGCACCTAGGATGGCTTGAGGGTGAGTAAAGATTGGGGTAATTTTCATTTTAAAGTGAATAAATCCTTTAAGCCTTGTCTGTGAAACCAGGGGATACATTTTTCTTGGTCACAGAGCATATTTTTCTGCAATAATCCAAAAACCAATGGAAAAATCCTAATGGATTTTTGTTGTGGAAACCAGGGTGATGCTGACTTTAGGGTTGGCCTGCAAAAATACACCATCATTGTAGTGCTCTATAAATGTTAAATATATGAAAAGAATTCAAGACCACTCACAATTAAGTATGCAAATAGATGGACAAAAGACCAATTTTAATATCTCTATCTTGCATGTCTTAAATTAATGAGTGATTTTTAAACTTTAGTCTTAAATATATTAAACAATAATGTTTCATGTTTACAAAAATAAAATAGATAGAACACCTATAGTTGAAGTAATCTCCAAAACAAAGTCTGAATGGAATCTGTACGATCTTCTCTGAATAAAAATGTTCTGAAAAAAATTATGGCCATATTGTAACTTCAAAACATTATTGTATCTTAAGCATTAAAGTTTACCCACCAGCTGCTGGTTCCATGCGCTGTAACTAGGTGGCGACAGTCCCAGCTGAATGATACTTGCGGCCAGAAGACCCAGCAGCAGCACTGGTGTGACAAACTTCCACATATAGTAATAGAAGCGGTATGGAGTGAAACCAAGCATGTCCTTCAGATCCTCAAAGAACCTGAATGAACCCACAGAACACAGAGAGGCATCAATGCCACAATCACAGCAAATTGGCTTAGAGTCACTGCTAAACTAACTGTCTTATGAAAGCAATATGTTACGTTTTTGTAATTACTTATTTTTCATGATTACTTTATAATTTTTCATGATTACTTTATAATTGTATTTACATATATTGTATATATAATTATAAAGTAGTGGCCAAAAGTGATGTCCGGCTGAGAAAAAAATGACATCTTCACCCTTTATTCAAATTATTAATAATTTGTTATAGATTTTGTAAGCATATTGCGTAGTTGTGCTTGTCGTCAATAGTTTTATTTGTGATAACGCAATGAAACATGCAAAAATGTGAAGACATTACAAAGAAATTATGAACACATGCAAAACAAGAGAGAACCAACAACATATTAATAACTGATTATTAGTGTATGCTTTTTCTTGTGAGCTTTTGTATTTCTATGCTTTTTTTTGCATAGTAAAATAAAACCTGTAACTGTAGTTTGCCCCTTTTTTGCCAAATTATTTTGTCAGATAAATATCTCAATCAAGTGTAGTGTTTTGTTCTTCCCTTATTTTTTTTTTTTTTAAATATTTAAAAATATGAAATATTTTCCTCATATTTTGGTGGTTTAATCAAACTTGTAGGGTCATTAAAAATAAATCCCCAAATCAGTCCCCTTCGGACATCACTGCTGGCCACTACAGTATGTAATTTAATTATAATTACAATATAATTATAACTGCATTTATTTTTTATTGGTTAGTTTGTAACCGTTACAAACTTGAATTTCAATTTGAATTTCATCTTAAATGTCTTAAATCAATGAGTTATTTTTAAAATTTAGTCTTAAATATTTTAAATGGTTTTATGTAAAAAGAAATAAAATAAAATGAACAAAACAAAGTATGTACATTATGTTCTCTGAGCAAAACCACAAATACATGTCCATATTTTAAACTCAAAACATTTTTCAAATATCTTAAGATATCTTTTTCAGATATTTTTTTTTCTCTGAAAAAAAAATCAAGATGACTTAATCAGAAATGTGCCAATGCCACAATCAATTCAAAGTAGATTAGTGTTTGCTTCTGATTTATGTGATTTAATTGGGTTGTGAAAGCTGTCTGTGGGGTTTTATAATTACTTTTCTTTTTTTAAGATTACATAATTATAATTATAATTATTATAATTATAATTATTTTCTTTGGGTAGTATAAGACCGTAACAAACTTTAATTTTATTAATTTTAATATATGTAGCTGATAACAAAAACTCTTCATATCAATACGAAGCTCATGCCACTAGAGGGCGCTGTACGCTCATAATGATGGAGGCTGAGTATGTAACGTACTTGTCGGTGCCGTAGACCCAGGCCACAGCAATGTTCTCCAGAAGAACCACGATGAGCAGAGGAAGAGTGGCAGAATAATCGTCAAACATGGCCACAAAGTAGTTCCCAGATCGCTGGACAAATATTAAACCAATACAGAAGGCAAGTACACAGCAACCAACTGTAAAGAAAGCAGAGAGCAACACTGTGTGAGATTTAGCGAATTAGAATTAAAAAGGACAAGTTGAAATGGAAATTGGAGGGGGTACGATCTTATACACTCAGCAGTTTACCAAAGCCCACAAGAATTATGATGCTCATAAATGTAGTGCGCATAGGTGAAATGATTTAGGTTTAATCATTAAATGTAAACAACAGCCATGCAGTATACTGTTTAAAATGGTTAAGAAATATTTCTTGAGCACCAAAACAGCATATTAGATTGATTTCTGAATATGAATGATTTCTGTTTAAAAAATAAGCTATGCAATCAGACTAATTTACATTTTAAAATATATTAAAATTAGTATTTTTCTTTGGCAATGTCTGTTCTTGTCTTGACTTGCACATCACAGTATTTAATTATTGTTATTAGTTACTATAGCATGACCTGAATTATATAGACCTTGTTTATGAAGCCTTGTTGTGATTACAGGAATAGTTCAGCTAAAAATGCAAATCTATCATATGGCTTCAGATATTGCCTTCTCTCCATATTGCAGAGTCATGAGTTTTTGGCATTGGCTGACCTGTGAGGTATTCCTTTCGTACTTTGAAGGTGTCCACAATGGGGGTGAGGATGCCTTGGATAGTCCCGAACATGCTGCCCAGTCCCAGATTGACCAACATAAGGAAGAACATGACAGACCAAAAAGGCGAGGCTGGGAAATGGGTCATGGCTTCAGTGAAGGCGATGAAGGCCAAGCCTGTGCCCTGCACCGCCTGTGAGAGAAAAGATAAGGGTAGGATTCTAGCATGCATTCAAAAACATGAACATATAAAAACACAAATAAATACAAAGACATTGTGTGATCAGTAACAACATGGACGAGAACTTCTAAGTGTAAGTGTAAGATTAGGCTTGACTTGTATCATGGCAGCTTGTTTTGCACAGGCAAACATAACTTATATTTTCTTCAAAAAGATTAAAATATACTTAATCACATTTTTAATGTCAAGGTACTAACATTAGATACTGCTACAGGGATGATATACATACATCTGTTTATTCTGTACTGTTAAAATGCTGTATTTTGCTTAAGGGCTCAGCATGAATTATTCAACGTGTTTTAGGGTGAGGGTTTACCTTGAAGGAAGCAGGAACTTACAAAAATAGATTTGGGTAAAACAAAACACATCAAAAATGCATGTGTAAAGAAAGAGCCACATTTCTTGAAGGCTGCGGCCTATGACGGTACTTGAAAGTGTTTATGTTGTTTAATCTGATTACGGCATCACCTCAGCCAACACATACCGCATTTATTTCTGTGTGTTTCATCATGCAGTGCCTCTTGATCTCCTACACACCTCCTTCCATAACAACACGGCAGAAAACCTCGCCACTAAAGTATTTCCTCTGCAGTTTCCTTTATTTTGGTCATAAACTTTTAAGCATTTATATATCCTCTGTTTATGGGTCAATTACAAATAAGGATTTCTGAGAAAAGAAGAAATCTTTTAAAAATCTAGTTTAAATTGAATTTTAGAAAACATTTTATATCATTTTTAAAGAATTATTTTCTACAATGTATTTGAAAAATACTTATATTAAAAATTTCACAGCTGAAAAGTTTGTTTGAGTTGTGCCCTCTATTGTACGGTGTGAATTTGCATTTCCTTCAGCCTAAAGGGGCTTTACATCGCTGACAATAGAATTTTTTTTCTATACAAACAAGTAAGCCAAGCCCAGGTGAGAAAAAGTAACGCAAAAGTAACGTAACATATTACTTTCTATGAAAAGTAACTAAGTAGTTACTTTTTTAGTACTTTTTATTATTACTTTTAAAAGTAATTTTCCCCAACACTGCACATCATTGACCATATGGGTTATGGGTTTTAAAATGTCATATCTTGATAGAGAGTGCTCACTTGTGTTGTATTAACTTTCAAAACAAATGAATGGAGAGAGAGAGAGCGTAACCACCAGGGTTAAATTCCATGGAAAGTTTGTGTATATCAGTTGTCTCTAAGGTTTCCCCGTGGTGTATCGGTTCACTTAAAGCTCCTCCTCACCTTGTTCAGCTCCTCTTTGATGTCGCAGTTGTCTAAGCCTAGGCGTGGGTAATCGTTTTCCATCACGCCCCGGATAATGTTGGTAATTTGCTGGTAGTCCTCTGGGCTAACATGACTGAAGTTAATGTGGTGTGGGATCAAGCTTGGATTGATCTCTTTGCCAAGGAAATCATTGATCTTCTTTGTGTTCCTAAGATACATTAAAAGAAGAAATTCAACGATAGGTCATTGAGTCTGTATGCAGTTACAGACTCAATGACCTAACTAATTTATGGACTAAGTTTTTTTATTAATATTTTGAACTTGCTACTAAACTGCTCCTCATGGTTAATGTGTTTTGAACTTACAATTCCACACATTTGTCAATCACGATGTTGGCTTTGAAGCCCAGCACAGCGAACACGACTAGAGTGGCCAACACTGAGGTGAAGAAGTTAATGAAGGAGACCAGCACAGCATCGAAGTGGCAGTTGTTGTCTCGCTTGTTGTAGCTGGAGAAGGCGATAACACCACCGAAACCAAGACCCAGGGCAAAAAAGACCTGCGTGGCAGCTTCACGCCACACTTTGGGCTCCAACATGATTTCCAGCTGTAAGAAGATAGTGTAGTTTATTATTTGTCACATGCTCAATCGGGTGATATGCTTTTAAAGGGTTAGTTCACCCAAAAATGAAAATTCTGTCATTAATTACTTATCCTCATGTCATTCCTCACCCGTAGGACCTTCGTTCATCTTCGGAACACAAATTAAGATATTTTTGATAAAATCTGATGGCTCAGTGAGGCCTCCATTGACAGCAAGATAATTTACACTTTCAAGTGCCCAGAAAAGTACTAAAGACATATTTAAAACAGTTCATGCGACTACAGTGGTTCAACCTTAATGTTATGAAGTGACGAGAATACTTTTTGTGCGCCAAAAAAACAAAATAACGATTTCGAATACGAATCTTTTGTTTCGAATCAGTGGTTCGGGGCGTGTATCAAACTGCCAAAGTCATGTGATTTCAGTAAACAAGGCTTCGTTACATCATAAGTGTTTCGAAACATTTCGAAATTTCAATGGTTCACGTGACTTTGGCAGTTTGATGCGTGCTCCGAACCACTGATTCGAAACAAAAGATTTGTAAAGCTTCTTGAAGCAGTTGTTTTTAAATATGTTTTTAGTACTTTTCTGGGCATTTGAAGGTGTTAATTATCTTGCTGGCAATGCAGGCCTCACTGAGCCATCGGTATAATCAATGTCTATATGTGAGTAAAAGCCTAAATTCTGGAGAGTAAATTATGACAGAATTCTCATTTTTAGGGTGAACTATCCCATTTAATTTAAATAGAAACACACTTAATCATCCTTTTTAGCTTCTGAATTGCACCCTTGATAACATAGATGTAAAAACAGCTCTAAAAAGCTTCTTAAATATAGGATTTTATTTAATAAGAAAAATCTAAAACATTTCATTACCAAATCTGTTTTCCCCCCATTTCAGCAGTGCATTGATTGTAATGGCTCTGTACTAATTACCATTTGTGTGTTAAGCAGAAGCAGTATTCTAAAGCAGAGGCAATTATTTGTGTGTTACACAAACCACCCTCTGATAAGACTCTGAAGCAACATATAACTCAACAAGGGACACATTGACAGCCCCTTGCACTGAGAAGAAATGTGACCGCATCTTGTGTCTGTGTTGTGTTGTATTATGTAAAGTAGCTGGCACAATGAGACGGTCTGCTGCATTTCAGTGTGTACTGATGGAAGAGTTAATTCACTTCTGCCGAGTCACATCACAAATGCATGCTGGGAACTCTGGCTAGGGTATTGTTTCCATAGATACATCTACTGGTTTTCACCGAACTGAGACGAGTGATACACATGGGAATTAGTAATGGATGATTACTGTAATTCTCAATAAATTGGATTAATTGCTGCTGTGTGAACCAGAGCATGTAGAGTAAATTGGTCGAACCATTGTGGTAATGTGTCATCTGCTCACACATACACAGCGTCTTACCTTCGGGGTGAACATGTGAATGATGCCGTCTACAGAACCCTTGAGCAGGAAAGCACGAGCCAGGAAACAAATCAGCACCACATAGGGGAACAGAGAGCTGAAGTACATCACCTGCAGTCAGACAGAACCAAACAGATTATCAAATAATGTCAGTGTAAAATTGCATCTCTTTTGCTATGCTAGTGTTTCTTAAAGGGTTAGTTCACCCAAAATGAAAATTCTGTCATTAATTACTCACCCTCATGTCGTTCCAAACCTGTAAGTCTTTCGTTCATCTTCGGAACACAAATGAAGATCTTTTTGATGAAATCTGAGAGCTTTCTGTCCCTCCATAGACTGCCTTTATAACTGACACTTTGACGCTTCAAAAAGTTCATAAAGAGACCGTAAAACTAATCCATATGAATTGAGTGATTTAGTCCAAATTTTCAGAATTTCCAGTTGTGAAGGCAGTCTGTGGAGGGACAGATTTAATCAAAAACATCTTCATTTGTGTTCTGAAGATGAACGAAAGTCTTATGGGTTTGGAACGACATGAGTGAGTAAATGATGACAGAATTTTTGTGTGAACTAACGCTTTAAGCTGTAAACTCATTTTCTGCACATAGGGGGCAGAAGAATATGCCCTCACTTGCTGACTTTGCCAACAAACTATGAGTCAACTATAAGGCTTTTTTCATATTGCACCCAATCCAAACCTTTTACATTTTCAAACATAAACAGTCCATCATTTTACAAAAGAAATCAGATCTGTTTGTTCAAACATTACAGTGAAAAATACACAGCTAATTTTGAATGAACGTTTTTGAAGAAAGATGCTTTTTTTTAAGCCAGATGGTGTAGTTAAGGCATTTACAACATGTGACTATAAATGACTGAATGAGACACAGCTGCAGACACTTTGTGTGTGATGCTATATGCACGCCACATCCAAAATGATTTAAAAAACTACTTGAAATTCGATCTGGCCAGTCTGGTCAGACTAAAGCATATTTCCAAAAATCTGACATATCGATTTGACAATACAAGAATAGTCAGCAACAGAAATAAGATGATAATGCTGATTGCCGTTTGTCAAGGAATGTTGTAACCAAAGGCTTATTTCTCTAAATGTACATCAAAAGAGATGGAACTGTTTTATATATCACATTGTTTGTTGCAGACAGTGAGATCATGTGTGACTCAGTGTTGATATTGTTAACTAAAACTAAAATGATTACAAATAGTTTTTGAAAACTGAAACAAAGCTTAAAAAAATATATATAAAATATAAATATTAGATAAAAAAAAAATTACATTTATAAAACTTAAATGAAAATTAAAAATGTTGCCTTGGCAACTAACTGATATAAACACAATTAAGTTGAAGTATTACAATTACTAAAAGTAAATGAAATAAAAAATAAATTAAAGCTATATAGAAATATTTTAAAAACTAATAAGAATAATAAAAACAAAATTACTAAAACTTAAACTATAATTGAAATCTTAAAATGTAAAAATAAAAGCACATTAAAAATACTATTAAATACTATAAAAGTATATAGATTATATACACCAATCAGGCATAACATTATGACCACTGACAGGTGAAGTGAATAACACTGATTATCTCTTCATCACGGCACCTGGATATATTAGGCAGCAAGTGAACATTTTGTCCTCAAAGTTGATGTGTTAGAAGCAGGAAAAATGGGCAAGCGTAAGGATTTGAGTGAGTTTGACAAGGGCCAAGTGGTGAACCGGTGACAGGGTCATGGGAGGCCAAGGCTCATTGATGCATGTGGGGTTGGCCCGTGTGGTTCAACAGACGAGCTACTGTAGCTCAAATTGCTCAAGAAGTTAATGCTGGTTCTGATAGAAAGGTGTCAGAATACACAGTGCATCTTAGTTTGTTGAGTATGGGGCTGCATAGCCGCAGACCAGTCAGGGTGCCCATGCTGACCCCTGTCCACTGCCGGAAGCGCCAACAGTGGGCATGCGAGCAATGGAAGAAGGTGGCTTGGTCTGATGAATCACGTTTTCTTTTACATCACGTGGATGGCCGGGTGCGTGTGCGTCGCTTACCTGGGGAACTAACGGCACCAGGATGCACTATGGGAAGAAGGCAAGCCGGCGGTGACAGTGTGACGCTTTGGGCAGTGTTCTGCTGGGAAACCTTGGGTCCTGCCATCCATGTGGATGTTTGACATGTACCACCTACCTAAGCATTGTTGCAGACCATGCACACACTTTCATGGAAACGGTATTCCCTAGTGGCTGTGGTCTTTTTCAGCAGGATAATGTGCCCTGCCACTAAGCAAAAATGGTTCAGGAATGGTTTGAGGAGCACAACAACGAGTTTGAGGTGTTGACTTGGCCTCCAAATTCCCCAGATCTCAATCCAATCGAGCATCTGTGGGATGTGCTGAACAAACATGTCCGATCCTTGGAGGCCCCACCTCGCAACTTACAGGACTTAAAGGATCTGCTGCTAACATCTTGGTGCCAGATACCACAGCACACCTTCAGGGGTCTAGTGCCTTTGACGGGTCAGGGCTGTTTTGGCAGCAAAAGGGGGACCAAAACAATATTAGGAAGGTGGTCATAATGTTATGCCTAATTGGTGTATATACAATAATACTGGTGTGACTCAGAACCTTGCGGCAATAAGAACAGTTGGTTCTCTTTATGAGTTCAGTACAGTCATGAAGTCACACCCCAAACATAATTTCATGATTTTCTACTTTAAAAGAATGATAATTTGGGGACTTAATGATTAATTCTTAACTTAATCCTTAAATAACATACATATTTTATTTTATGGACACATTTTAAATTGGTTCATATTATTCATTTTTACTGTGTATTTTAGTTTTTAATGATCATGAAAACCTCCCTGAGAATGTGTGGACCATGTGTCCAATCACTCAATAGATGCTATTTTACATTCACGTGTATCTTCACGTTTAGCTTTTACTCTATGACCATAATGCTCAAAAGGCTACTGACTCATCTCTGATTCATCAAGGGCGAACCAGACTTTAAACTTTAACTATCCCACAGCTTAGAAGATTAAAAGACACTTCTCTGTGGTTCCCCAAAAGTGAAGCATCAAGAAGGTTATACAAAGATCCATTAAATAAATCTACCCTTCTTCCTGCAGACACAACTCTAATTCTACTGTACAGTATCCTCAAACACCAGTAATTGTAGTTGAAGGTTACTGGGTACAGTGCCACAGAACTGTGAATGGGGATGGTGCACATAAAACCATGGCAACCAGCATTGCCATGCTTTTGTGCACACAAAATGACAAAAAAAGAAGAAAAAAAGAATGGGAGTGTGGGATTTTTTTGTGTGTGTGTGAAATACGCTTTTGTGGGAATCTTGAATGAGAGATTGGTATTCTTTTGTGAGGTAAATCCCAGATTAGGCTTCAAAGACTGTCTTTATCCCCTTCAGAGTATAGCATATATATTCCATACTATAATATCCTTACTGACTGAGGGGCCACACTTACACAGTAGAAGAGATTGCTGTCCTTTAACTGGCAATATATTGAAGCCGTTTCACTCTGATATATGTCACAATAGGGAAAAGAAGGCTATCGAACTTTCATACCAACATTAACTGCTGATCAGAAACCTCTATAGATGATCTATCATGATCAAACATCTATTTAGTGCACTCGTTTATCAATTTTTTTGTGGTTACTAAAACGTTGTTGTATATGTAATTGTATATATATATATAATTATATGTATTCTTTTTACATATACAGTATAATAATGGATGCCTTTAAAAAATGAAAACCCCTCAATCTGTTTTAACTTCTTTAGGGGGGGGGGGGGGGGGGGGGGGGGGGTTAATACTCACATGACTTGAAAATCAGCTGTCTAAAGGGAACCAGGTCAAAAGCACACTGATGTCAGAGCACCACATGTGGTCTTATCCGTTTGGATGCTGCATCACATTTCACAAAGTTATGCAGGCATGGATCACATGAGAGGCCGATGGCTCTCATTTATATAGGAAGGATCAGTCTGAGGGTCAGTGTTTCTCTCTGTGCTACTTTTAAGTCATCCCTTGAGGTCTTTATTGTGTGACTAAAGGCAGACTTGCCTAGAACAAAATACAAAACACTTTTCTTACCTTTCCAGAGGACTGGATACCCTTGATCATAGCAAGACACACCATGGTCCAAGCAACCAACAGGCACAAAGTCATTTTCCAGTTAAGTCCTCCACTCTCGGAGATGGAATCAGAGATATCCAGGGCCACACGATACCAGTAGAACGTAGTAGCTGAACTTTTCTCACACTCTGGTTCGACATCTACACAATAACATGAAACTTATAATTTTGTACAGCATTATAAGATTCATAAAATGTATTGTTTCTGTCTACATATGTCATATATTAAATGTATTTTAAAAATAAAAAGTGTAATTTCATGGTCTTCTTACATGTATTCGTTTTGTTTTTGACCAGGGGACACTCGTGCCAAGGAAGAGGCTGCTGGAAGGACTGTGAGAAGTAGAAAAGACTCCAGCTGATGATGACATTGTAGTAAAGCGCCACAAAAAAGCACACCTGCAATAAGAGAGAATGCGGTTAATTGTATGAGCTACACCCTGTACTCCCAAGTCTAAATGGTTTAATTAGTCACCTCTCCTCTGAGCAAAGATAGTGTCCGTCTTTGGTTATTTTTATACAGTGCACTTAAAATAACCTATGTCTACATGAAAGCACTGATATTCACCAAACAGCTGGCGAAGCCGATGCCACCCAGGCGTGGACTGATGTAGTTCCACACCCCGATACTGCCCCGTCGAATGCGCTGACCCACTGCTAGCTCCAGGAAGAAGAGGGGAATCCCTATCACCACCAGCAGAATGAAGTAGGGAACCAGATACGCTCCTACAAAGACGAGAAAGTATGGTTATGGTCTTATTTATTTAGGAACCAAACTTCCACAATGGTATACACAGGACTTGGGATATACAGTATGTCAGATATAGTATATTCATGTCAAAGGTGATGGTGTATAAATGCAATTAAAGCAATTACCCATTGTAATCAACCATTCTTCAAGGTCAATGTTTGATTATTCTTGAACTGTGATTATTTGTGTCATATATCTCACTTTTTTTTTTAATCAGTTACTGTGTATTTTACACTGTGTTGATTGTTTTTCCCCTTGTTTTTATGCTTATTTATTTGTCCATTTATTAGTTTGTTTTTATTTGTTTATTAACTTATTCTAATTAAATGATTAATTACATTTATTAATATATTTTCTTGGTTCTTGGTTTATTTATAATGCTAATTCTGTAATTCTTTTTAGTCCTATCCACTCTTATTTTGGTATTATTTATATCTTATTTTTAATGAACTTTTATTTTAATATTTTCAGTTTTCATATTAATTTTAGTTTAAGTTTTAGTAATTTAGTTATGTGCTTTTGTTTTATTATTATTTAGCTTCAAATTATCTTTATTTTATTTTTAGTAATGGTAATGCAACATTTTTAATTTAAGTTTACATTAATTTTTTCATCTATTATTTATATTTTGTTTTATTTCAGCTTTATTTCAGTTAACAAAAACTATTTTTCAATTTTTAATAGTTTTAGTTTTAGTTAACAATAACAACACTGGGACATTCTTGTAATTTCTGTAAAATATGAAAGAATTGGTTAACTCACTGTAATTTTTTGCAAACATTTTCTCTCTTGAATTAAACTCTCATTACACAGAGCCAAATAAGGAAGAGACTGACATTTCAAAACTGTTCAAGCATTGCCAATGGCACAGGATAGAACATTCCTTCCCAGTGCCTTATGGGGAACAACTTCAATACAATGGCATTGCTTTGATAGTACTGTAGGTCTGTTGCTCTTTCAACATGTTGCAGTCATGTGCTTTAACACACAGAAACCTACTTAGCTTCACAGACAAGTATGATTATTTTAGACACTACCATCTGGTATATTTAGAGAAATGAATCTAATAATTGAAAACATAAACTACAGTGTCATTTACAAAAATGAAATGAGAGGGTAGGTACTGTATTTCTCAAGATGTTCTGTAAACTGCAGTACATTTTATTTTTATAACAGCTTAGTTTGTACGATCTACATCTTCAACCTGTGTATTTTGTTGGGTGGCAACTAGGCTTTGGGATATCATGAACTGCCATTAACAATTTCGAGCCATTTTGCATTGATTCCCTTTGTCATATATGTTTAATCCAATTTTTGGAGCACCTAACCCAGGCTCTAGCAAAATGAAAGAGCTGATTTCAATGTTTTAACATTAAATTTATTTAGCAGCCTTATTGTAGCCAGCAATAAAGGTCTTTAGATCTTGCATGGTGCCCAAGTAACTTTAAAATAGTAGAATCTCACCAAAATTGTCATGTTTTTGCATTTTGTTTAAGGTTTGTAATGTAGGTCAGATTGGTGCGCCGTGAGACACTTGTTTAAAAATGTATGACTCTACAGGTTGTGCGTAAGATGACATCTGGCAGACTGAGGCAGCAAAGCGTCATAGGTGTGTTTCTTTGAGGACAAAATATGCTGTCATTGATGGCACATACTATAGATGGTGTGGTGTTGTGCTTGCTCTGCCCTGGCAAAGACAGACGGCCCACACACAGTGGCCTATTTAATCTAATTACAGATCTGTACAGCAGGTCACAACACTCACTTATTATAACCTGGAAAGTAAGACACGGCAGGGTTGTGGTCCTACTACAGTTCATGAAACCCAAATGGAAGACAGAAGCATTCCTTATAAAAAATGATAGGTTGCTTTCTCTTCTGTCTTTCTTTCTAATACAGAAATCATTCACTCACTCTGAAAGTGTCTTTTGCAAATGTTATAAGGAGAACAAGGAGAGAGACATGGGTAATCTTATCTACTGTATGTCATTGCTCTCAGGGAGACCTAGGTAAGAAGCTGTAATCTACTTTCTCTTGACATTAAACAGCTTTGTATAATCACAGATGGGTAATATAACCTGTGATTATCCTGCAACATGCAAAACGTTTCATTTCAATGCCATGCCCGACTAACATGAGAACATAGATAGCTCACTGAAACAACTGTTTCTAATTAGTTTTTATTGATTGATACACACTATATTAACAAAAGTATAGGGACACCTGACCATTACACCAACAGGGACTGCAATGGCATCGCATTCTAAAAACATAGACGTCAGTATTGAGGTAGTCCCCCCCTTTGCAGCTATAACAGCTTCCACTTTTCTGGGAAGGCTTTCCACAAGATTTTGGAGTGTTTCTGTTGGAAGTTCATCCAGTAGAGCATTTATGAGGTCAGGCACTGATGTTGGATGAGAATCTCTGTTCCATTTAATCCCAAAGGTGTTCAGTGGGCTTGAGGTCAGGGCTCTGCGCGAGCCATTCAAGTTCTTCAACACTAAACTCACTCGTTCCCACAAAGTTGGAAGCATAGCATTGTCCAAAATGTCTTGGTATGCTGAAGCATTAAGATTTCCCTTCAATGGAAGGGGCCTAGCCCAACCCCTGAAAAACAGCCCCATACCATTATCCCTTCTCCACCAACTTTTACAGTTAGCACAATGCAGTCTATCTGGTAATGTTCTCCTGGGATCTGCCAAACCCAAACTCGCCCATCAAACTGCCAAACAGGGAAGCGTGCTTTGTCACTCTACTGAACATGTTTTCACTGATCTAGAGTCCGTGCTTAATGCAGCTGCTCGGCCATGGAAACCCATTCCATGAAGCTCCCGCCGCAGTTTTTGCACTGATATTAATGCCAGTGCAAGTTTGGAACTCTTCAGCTATGGAATCAGCAGAGGTTGGTGACTTTTACACACCATGCAACTCAGCACTTGGTGACCCCGCTGTGACTTTGTCGTCTTCCACTTTGTGGGCAAGTTGCTGCTGTTCTTTAATGCTTTCATTTTCCAAATATACCACTGACTTATTGCAAATGTGGCATCCTACCACAATACCATGCTTGAATTCACTGAGCTCTTCAGAATGACCCATTTTTTCACAGATGTTTGTAAATGCAGACTGCATGGATAGGTGCTTGATCGTATACACCTGTGGCAATGGGTCTGATTGAAACAGCTGAATTCAATAATTAAGAGGTGTGTCCCAATACTTTTGTCCATATAGTGTATTTATTAATTGTAATTGTGGTAGGCTATTACTCTTATTTCAATGACTTTCTATGGTCTCTACAGAAGTTACAGCACATTAGCTAGAGCAGGGGTTTTCAAACCCAGCACTGCACATGTTGTATGTCTCTTTCAACACTCCTGATTCAACTCATCAGCTCATTAGTAGAGACTGCAAGACCTGAATTTTGTGTGTCAGGGAGACAAAATGTGCAGTGCTACGGGGGCCTTCAGGACAGGTTTGAAAACCCCCGAGTGCATCGCTTTATGATGGTGGATATTTGTTTGTATTGACTAAACTTTAGTTATGTCTTAAATGTGTGTATTTTACAAGAAAGACCTTTGGCACTGAGGTCTGGTTTCCTGCAGACACATGCAAGAGAATTGAATCTCCAAAATACCATTCTCTTCTTTAAATTGCTTGTATTTTACAAGAAATACCACTGACACTGAGACCTGTTTCCTGCAGAAATGTATATTGAGAACTTGCCAGTGAGGTCTTAGGCATATGTCTCACTTTAGGTTGTCAAGTTTTTGAAATGAGGTTCCTTTGTGTTTAAGCATTATAAAAACAATGGTTTATTTATCCAATTTAGAGAGGAATCACAGGGGTTCTCGCAATAAAAACAAAATATTCTGCAAATTTCCGTTATTGACAGAAGTTTGTGTTACTGAACTGAAACAGCTCACAGTTTCAGTTTCAATTCTTAGTCCACAGACTCTTTAAGATACTTCATTCAGTCGTGTATGTGTGTGTGTGCATTACCAAATGTATCTTTCCTAAGAATGTGAATAGGGACTGCAATTCAGCACGATGGTGTACTGATGGGATATTCATTTAAAAAAAAAAAAAAAAGAAGGAAAATGCTGATCATATATCCATATACAGTAGTCAACATTTGAAGTGGAACAAAAAAGTTAATCAAAGTTGTCCTAAGAACTAAGTTGTCCTAAGAAGAAGGTTTTAGGACAACTTTGATGTAAGGTTTCGATCCTCTTCAGATGTTGACTACTATATATAATCGATAATGGTCATTTTTAGACTTGGATTTACACTCGTCTTATAAAGAATATGTTTTGCTTTAATGCTTAACCTACCACCGCCGTTTTTCTGGCACAAATAGGGGAACCTCCAGACGTTGCCCAGGCCCACTGAGAAGCCCACTTGGGCGAGGATGTACTGGAGCTTGCTGCTCCAGGCGGGTCTCTCCTCCTCTTCCTCCTCCTCCTCCTCCTCTGAGCCCTCTTCAACATCCTTCTCCTTATTCTGAGGAACATCTCCTACCATTAGAGAGCTCTTCTTGAAAGAGTCCTCACATGTATCTTCATTGGAGAGCAAATCTTTGACAGATTCCGTAACATCGTCATCGTCAATCTCTCTCTTGACGGTTTTGCTGTTTTTGGGCATTTGAAAATGTCTTTTTTGGGCGATGGGAAAGGAGAGATTCTAGGAAATCCTTTTTGGCAGGGTAGGTTTAGTTCAAAAGGGCAGGCGTAGGTCAGAGAGGAGGATTTAGTCGACAGACAAAAAAGTGTGGGTTGATGAAAAGTTTATCTTCTCATTTTCACGGTACAGGCTTCCTGTTAGAACAAGGAACAGAAACTAGACAGCTTAGTTCCCCTAAAATGATGCAATATGACATTATTTTGCATGCCTTTTTTTTTTAAAAACGACTTATATATTAACTATTTTAGAAACTGTTGTTTGACTGAGTTGACATCAGGCAGAATATCACAAATTATTATTAATATTAATATTATTATAGTATAATTTATCTAATTGTGATTTTTTTTGGCTAAGTTTTGCTAGGCTCCATCACTATCTCTTCAACCTCACGACATCTTTCAGAAACCCTGGTGAAAGGTGATTGACAGGCAGAGAACGGAATATATAACAGAGACAGGTGTAATTCCCAGAATATCTCATGTAGTTAGGATAATTAATGCATTATGTTTAGGAAAAAACGCATAGAGAGTACTTTTAATTTCGCCTTCATTCTATTAACAGCAAACTTGCTAATTCACAACGCAAATAAGGCGCAATACAGTGTTTTCAATAGCAGGAGGCTGTGAGTAACCATGACTCGCATCACAGCTTCCATTTGACATCAAATGTCATTCAAACCAACTGAATCGTTAGGAACACGATCATATTTCGCATCTAAATAATTTAAGCCTCTCTTTAGAGCACGAGGTCGGTTCATTTGCATACGAACCCAAACAGACAAGAGCGCGCCTTCTGTAGTCACGTGGCCGCAGCGCCCCAGAATAAAGGTTTGAAGACTGGATTCGCAATAGATGGACAGTAAAATAGAAAATAATAGTCATTTTACGTTATCAAATCAATCTTTTGTGGCTCGAAAGCTCTGGTTTTGTACATTGTATACGAAACCACGAGTGTACAAATGTGAATGATGCTGCGCGGCCGCTCTCGGTCGCAGCTCGTGTGATTAATAGATTTCTTTCAAGGCTGCACCTTTTTTATATAATCAGCCTCCAGCAGAACACATTTTGGCCTCTTCGTCATTGAATTTACCGTAAAATCTATTTTAAAATTACACCTAAATTATCTAAAATCTTTTAAAATGAGCTCATTAAAAAAAAAAAAAAAAAAAAAAAAAAAAAAAAAAAAAAGCATCGTTAAAATAAGGTCATGAAATATACATGCGCATTCGGTGTCAATAATATAGGCTAAAGTAAATAATTTGTCATTAGCAAAGGCCATTGTGTCTATGTTTATATCTAATTTAAATTCCATGTATTTTAGGAAAAAATTACTAGACAGTTTTATAGCCCACTTACTGAAAATAGGCCATTACGGTCATGCGAATAACAATTATTATTTACGAATGAAATACATTATATATTTGTAAAGAACTTAATTTTTACCCCCCCGCCCAAATTTACTATGTCACCCATGTGCGAGGTTTCATCATACACACTGGATGTGATTGCGCAGCCGTCCTCTCATCATTCTATGTTAAATAAGCACAATCGAATAGAAATAAAACATTCTTACCTTATAACGAATCAAAATGAAATGAGCAAAGGTTTAGAAATGAGCTGTTTCGACCTAAATACGGGTTATATTCGATGGTTTGGACATCTCATATACAATCTGATGTAAATGTGATGCAGGAGGCACAGATGCTCTGTCTACTGTATCAGTGTCGTCCGTCCCACACGAGATAGGGGGTAGAAACTGATTTGTGTTCCCTGAAGAACTGAAATAGGCGTGTCTTATGTAGGCTATTAATATAATGTATTTAAACAGATCAAATAATATGACAACAGAATTTTGCTTTAAAATGTGTTTTTTATGTTTGAAAAATATTTTTAAATCTAACCCCCCCATTAAATAAAACAGAGTGGTACAACCCACTATAGCGCCCACAAGCTGATTTTTAGGGGTGTACCGGTATTGTAACCTCGTGCTTGGAAATCTTACATCAGATTTACAATAAAATGGCTGAAATCACAGATTAACACGGACTTGATCAAAGGTCCACTAACGACGTGCTGGAAACGCTGCTGTCTGGATTATTATTATACTTTTTTTTTTTTTTTTTGTCTTAGAACGGAATGTGCGGATGTGTAAATGATTAAAAGCGTGAAATTTGGACTGAAGATCTGAAATGCGCGCTCCTATTCAGGGAATAATTGAAGAAATGCGCGGAAATTGCACTGTTGGGGGCGCTATAGAGAAAACAAAATTAATATATTGTGACTTTTTGATTATAATTCATGAACAATTTAAAATAGTAACAAGTGTTTTATATGCACCAATTCCTTGGCTCATGCTCTTCATATCGCACGTAGACCCATTTATTTCCAGTCAGGAATAGTCCTTTTACCTGAGCTCAACGAAACTGGTGCAGACAGATTCAGCCTATAGAATTCTTTTGTTAATAATTATCAAAAATATTTGACTTTGTGATCAACTTGGCTCCTCAGTGAATTAGTGTGGACTATTTTAATTAAAACAAAATAACTATTGAACAAAATATCAGATTTCCACCTCTGTATACTTATTTTAATCATGAATTTGAGGAAGCCTGCAAAATTTGATGCTGTTTAGCCAAAGGGTTGCGCTTTAACAGTGACAAAAATGTACATTCTAAATGTAAATAAATAGACCCTTTTCACATGTCCTGGTTTCTCGAAGCAGACATCGTCATTGTTGAATGAGAGAATACATTAAATATATTTTTTTTGTGTCCCCATTTTCTCAAATAGCAAAACTCAACAACAGTGTTTTCATAACTTTCAAAAAGAGGGAAAAAAATAGAGATTGATAACAGTCAGAAGAGAGAAAGATGTAAACTTTACCGTCACCCCCACAGCCGCTGTATTAGAAACACACCCTCACAGCAGTGTTAACTAGTTTTTTTTTGTTTTGTTTTTTTGTAATTTCTTGAAAAGGTAATACAATACTAAGTATAGTGTTATAAATGTACATACATTTAAAAAAAAAAATGAAAATATAAAAAACTTTGCAAGATTTACGATGCTAATGACCGTTAAAACGTGTCATGACAGTCCGTGTAAGGGTCCATTGCCATGACTGGAGTATGTATCTGTAAAACACACAATTATAGTTTAGTATAAATAAAAAAAATATAGGTAAATGGTATTTAAAATAGATTTAATTTACACAAGCCCCCCCTTTTTTACTTTGCAAGCTCATGCCTCATGTTCTTTCCTAAAATTTGTTTATTTGAACATGTGTAAAAGACAAGCAAAATACAGACAATTTGAGAAAACTTTAGAATGTGCTTGTGTTAGAATTTTAGTGACTCCCACCACTGAGGGACAGTCAGTGTGAAGGTTCTGGAAAGCGACTCTGATACATGCTGGTAGTAGTATATGTTAATTGGAAAATGTGTAATTGATTTTAAAGTAATAACTTGTTCTTTAAAAGGGCACTTTGATTGCTTTCTTGTTCTCATGCAGTATAGGCTATCGTCTGTTTGTGACATGTGACATGTGTACTGCTAATAGCTGGAAGTGATCATAATGTTAGATGTTCCTGGAACATTATAGTGACGTTACATTGCACTCAGCACATTGTGATGAGCCACAGGAGCAGTTTACTTTGGATAAGGTTTAATCCATGACATCATTAGATGAAACATAAAGCTAATTATGCCACAGACATCTCAATAGATTACTAGAACTATTTAAAATATTGAAATATCACTGCATGAGAATCATTCATTATATATCCATATACATGCTTTATACATCTCCCAGGGCATTCTTTTGGGAATGTTTCCTGCATGTGATGATAACAAACACAAACCAGTCAGTCACAGATGGCAGGTTGTTCTGTCTACCTGTTAAATAGTTAATGTCCTAACTAAGTAACATGATGCTTGCTGCTGTCACAAGTTGCTCTATTCATTTTTTACCCCAATACCAGATGTCCATTTTAAAATTGTTTTGGTTACTTGCAGGAACAACCAAAGTATAATATTCTGAGTAAAAGAGTTTAATTAATCTCTATGACAACTAAAAGTATACAACTGTAGACACTATGCAATACATAAACTGTTGCTTTCTTGGAGATAAAAATACCTGTGGTATTTCATGCATCCAATCTCAAGTTTGATCAGTTCTCATTTCCTTTACTGAAATAAGTGATACTTCCTATATATTAAAAAAAAACAAAAAAAAAAAAACATAATGTAATAGCCATGTGATAGGATTCTGAATAAATATGCATCTGAATCAAAAATATCCATTTTAAAGAGTCCTGTACTGAATGAGTGTCCAGCAGTCACAGGACACTAAGAGGCTTTTCACAAGACCCTGATTGAATCAGCATTTAATGTACTCTGACACTGTTCACATACCATTGAATCCCACCCATGCTGCAGTTACCTTTATCCTGAGGAAAAAAGATGGATAATACTCTCCCCTCTGCTTTTTCACTTTCTCTTTATCTTTATCTCCCTCTGTCCGGTACCCTTTTATCATATCTAAACTGTCCATGTTCCAAGATAATGGAATTAATGTGGGAATTGGAGTGGACAGAGGTGCCTTAACAAGATCTTGGAGATGCTTGACAATGAGAGGATTAATTTTAATGTGGTCTTAAAAGTTTTCTTTCTCAAAAAATTTTTTTGTGTGTCATTGGGTTCAACTTAGTCATGGGATAATCAGAGGGTTGGGAATCCTTTAAGGAATGAAAACTATGGGAAATACAGAGATACCACAGACAAAAAAAGATTTTATATCAATAGGTTCACTTTGTGAACTGCAATATTCACATATGAAATGGAATATTGGGTCAAGAGGGCAGTGTCATGTACTTGCACCTGTGCAAACCCACACTGTTAAAAGTAATACACTATATCAACTCAATAAAATTGTAGCAACAGATTACAAGCAATATTATTAATTAAATTCAACATATTAGAATTGAGTTAGAATTAATCAAATTAATTCTTTAAAAGTCAACCAAAATGTGTAAAATTAGCAAACACCATTACAAAAACTACAAACTGACATAAAAAGCAAAGAGTCAAACTGCCCAACTAAATAAAACACTGATCACCATAATAGTGATCATAGAATACCAAATACCAAACATTTTCAATAAAATCAACATGATGCAAGAACACAAGAATCAACATCAACATCTAAACTTCTGTTAATTCTTGTGTTTCTCTTTCCTTCAGTGATTCTGCTTATCATCATCATCAGATGTCTTCAATGTTAGCAATAAAAAATAAAGAGTTCTTAATTCATCTTTGACACTGTCTGTTATTCAGATATTTTTGTTTAAATTTTACTTAAATTTTACTCAATTTAAATGGTTGACATTTAAGGAATTAATTTGATTAATTCTAATTCAATTCTATTTGTTGAATTTAATTAATAATATCTGTTGCCAAAATTTGATGGAGTAGATATAGCGTGTTAGTATTTAAGCCTGATTTAAGTTTCCTCAGTTCTGTGTTTGGTCTCATTTGGGTTTATGACAGAAGTGGTTGTGTTTTTCTGTGATTCTCCTGCTTGTTCATTATTAGATTGTAAAATAAAGACTTTCTGTTTATTCTCCAACGTTGTGTGCTCATTACAGCCACACAACCGTAACAGAAGACCGAATCGAGATTGGATTTATTTTTGCAGCATTTTTCTTTCCCCTCATCAATGGACCTACCGACTGTCCAACTGCTCTGCATCAAGCAAAAGGGCCGTTCACTGGAGGACCACACACTTAGATTTGGCGTGCCTAACAAACTATCAAACCTCCCAGTGAACAGTCTTCAGGGAGATATCACCGCGTTTGAGGAGTGGGTGCTGGTGAACAATGGATCGGCTTTCACCATCTGCCCCGCTGATCACCAGCCCCACTCCGGACCCAGAGCCCAGCCACCGCACACACATTGCACGGAGCTAACGCCAGAGCCCACCACAGACGGACAGCCTAAGCCTGCCGCGATGCATGAGCCAGATAAGAGGACTGAGCCAACCATCGCTCCAGACCCAAGCCCCACAGAGGGTCTGACCAGGTGCGTGAGCTGGCAATTTCATGCGTCCCAGTAGGCGTGCTAGTGGAGTACAAGGGCATGGAATGGAGCCCCGCCCACACTACTGAGGTGAGCTGCATATGGCTCTGGGAATTATAATGAGAAATTTGAAGAGGATATTTTCCTGTGTCTCCTGTCCCCGCTGGTTCCTTTTAGCTCCAAGTCTTGTGTGTCTCCGCTGGTCCCGTAAAGCTCCAAGGCTCCTGTGTCTCCAAAGACCCCAGCTAGCCTCCCTTTCCCACCTCCTCTGCCCATAACAGCCAGTTCCTCAGCCCCACCTCCGCTGTTTCCCCTCAGTCCCTTGGCTCATCCTCTGACTCCACTCTGCTCTGCGGATCCGCCTCGGGCCTTCCAGTCTCCAGCTCTGCCTCAGCACAAGGATCCCCTGGCTCTGCCTCCAGCTGCCGAGCCATTCACTCCACTTCGGCAACCATTGGTGACCAGTTGCCTCCACCTTGACTCTTCCCTCCCTTGGCTCCACCTGGGACCATCGCTTTTACGGCTCCTTCCTTGTCCCTCTGGCTTCGCCACAGACTTCCGGGTCTCAGGCTGCTCCTCGACTCTCCACCCCTTTTGCTCTGTTGGGCTCTGCCTTCCTTCCGGCTCCACCTTGGTCCTCTGTCCCACCAGCTTCGCCTCAGTCTTCTGGCACCCTGGCTCCACCTCGGACGCTCGTCACTATGGCTCTGCCTTGGTCGCCTGAACCTTTAGTGTCATGTAGTCCCATCAACTCTCTGTCTCCACTTGGGTCTCCACCTCTATCGGCTCCAGCTCCGTCTGTCGTCCCCTTGTTAAACCTGCCAAATCTCCACTATGGCTCCTCCCTCCGTCGACTCTGCTGTGGGCCTTTGTCCTGGCTGCGGCCTGGGTCCTCGCTTGGCTCCTCCTGCTCCTGGCTCCTCCCACTGTCATCGCCACCCTGGTCTCTCCCTCTGTCATCTCCTCCAGTATGCTACCCTTCGCCTGCTACACGTCCTCCTCCAGAGCCCCCTCCCTCCCTTCTCGGTTGGACTTGTTACGACACAGTGACGCTCCTTCCGGGAGGGGGGACTAATTTAACGTTCTATATCTGTTTAGTTTCATTGTGTTTTCACTCTGTTCCTGAGTTTCCTCATTTCTGTGGTCAGTCTCGTTTGCATTTGTTGGAAGTGGTTGTATTTTTCCGTGATTCTCCTGCGTGTTCATTATTAGATTGTGAAAAAAAGACTTTGTTTATTCTCCAACGTTGTGGGCTCATTACAGCCACAAACTGTAACAATGATATGGTTCTAAATAGAATTTTTGAGTAAAGAATCTTTAAAGGACCCTCTTTTTTAGAATGCAGTAATTTTATGTGGTTTATAATAGTAGCCTATAAGGAAGAATCTACAGTCACAGATGGCAACCCAGAGCTGAAGCGCCTTTTATTCAACAAGTTCTTTCTCTCTCACCCACTCTGAAAAAACGAATGGAAACAATTAGCTTGAAGAGCAATGACCAGATAAAAGCAACAGACCAGTAACAGAAAACCCTTTACAGTATAAACACAGGGGCACTATCCAAACTTGAGCTCTGTTCAGAGCTGAGCAGGCTTTGACTGTCCTAATCTGCAGTGTAAATCTGCAGCCACTGCCTGTCTAGTCCCTGTCTGAGTTCCAAGCTCTTAGACAAAAGCTCCGGACACTTGCCCACTAACAAAGGGGTTGATGCCACTCCTCGCTAATTGAAGCGGACAAGGCTTGCTGATGGGGCCTTTTTGAGCAATTGAACTTGGTGAATGCTTCTTCGTGATCTGATGAAACATAGACAGTTGGTTTGACTTCAAAAGCAGACTCCTGCAGCCACTCAGAGGAACCTATGATCAAAATTTGTCCAGTTTCTAGAGAATAAAATATGTATTTGAATGCTCTGGATAAAACAACTGCATGCCAAATGAATAAATGTAAATAAAAACACACAATCTGTCATGACTTTGCTGGTCAATAGACCCTGTAAAAGTACAGTTTAGACCCAGCTAACAGGGAACATTCTCAGAACTTCTCTAACGTTCTGGCAAGGTTCTCTAAAAGTTATGAACAATTTTTCTCCCAGTAATGTTAATAGAATTTTTTTTCAAAGTTATCTGGTCTTTAATAACATTATCAAAACATTTATACATCAATCATGGAATATTCTTGTGAAACATTTTAGTTAGACGTTAATCTGCAACATATTTTTGTTAGAGCTCAGAAATGATTCTGCTAGTGCATCAATTGATTCATGTCAGCCGCCTTGTGCAATCAATTCACCTTGATTGTGTCTGATGTATGGTGAGATTGGTGAGATTGTTCAAATAATTGCAAACTACAAAATACTATTTCCAATTTAATGACTGGTCTTGTTTCATTCAGTTTGTACTGATTCATCAGGCCACCAGAAGGACCTGTTTTTAATGAATTATGGGGCACCACTAGGGGGCGCCAAATATATATATATAAAAATAATAATAATGTGTGCTGGAAATACTGTACCTGCCCATATAATGACTTTCCAGAGTTGTCTTATTTATTTATTTATTTATTTTTTAAAATACATTTACATTAAAATATAACCCTAAACTGATTACAAAGCATTCAGAAAATATTAGCTGGCGCAGCACAAGGGTTCTTCTTCTTCTTCTTCTTCTTCTTCTTCTTCTTCTTCTTCTTGAAGTTTGTCCCTCACGCCATTCTGTACTTTGTTGTCCATAGCAACTGCGGTGGACGCAAAGCTTCAAACATGAGGTAAACAGAGAGAAACAGGTGATGTGTATCCAATAAACACAGTCAGGAAAAGAAACTGTTGTTAAATACTTACAAGATGCTTTTCTATCATCATTATTAGTATTTTTATGCTGTTGTTAAGAGTTGACACTGATATAGTTTACTTTAGCTGCAAATTTGCGCGTCTCCTGTTGCCTCGCGAACAAGGAGTTTGTTGACTTTTGTTCCGTACTCAATAATAGTAATGGATGACATCGAACAGGCAATAGATGAGGAGTTGATGAAATTGAATCTGGATCCTTCTGAAAATTATTCAGAGTCAGACGATGACATCGTTACTGTTTTGGATGGAAATGTAAGTAGCTATTTTATTTATTTTGTTATTAATTCAGTCGACTTTCCAACATTGTATTTCAACCCACTTTATTATGAAAACTTTATTTGAAGATTTAAACCAAAGTTATATTGTATTTAATCATTATAAATTTAATTACTGGTGAAGAAAATTATCATGGGTTAAAACAAACATAACATTTGCATCGAATATTATAATCTATTCCATGTTTGTGACATTGAGAAGACATAATTTATAATTCAAGTAGTTCATCCAAAAAGATGTACGTTTATCCTGTCATTACATCACTGTCCTTTGTTTTCACAGAAGCTACATTCAGAAGATGAGCTGCCTGACTCAGTACTCGCATATGTTGAAGCTTCAAGAAATCGAATGAATGCCTTTGAACAGTTAATCATTGAAGATGTTGAAGAAAAGGGTGAGAAATCATTTTTAAAACAGCTTAAAATGTGTATTAAAGAGAGCTTACTTGAGCTATTACATTTTTTTCCCTTTTCTGTTACCCATAGACTTGTCAAGCCAAGAGCTGTCTGACCTTAATCACAATAACAATTCTACAAATGAACCAGCTTCAGATTTCATAGACGACCCCATAAAGTGGAAAGAGAGAGTGAGTCATGGTTATTTGTTTGTGGTTAAATGGAAATGGGATTATTATCCTATCTGAGTCATCACAGAGGAAAGGAGTGTCTGTTTTTTGTCCTTAACTTAACCTTTAATTCAGTTTGTCCCTCACAGTAGCAAATGATCTGTTATATATCCCAGTTTTGTTTTGTTTTGGTCAATATGAAATTACCCTTGTTTATCCTCAGACATGCAGCATATTGCTCAGATAATGAATTGCATAAATCCTATTTTGTTAGTGTATGAATATTATAAAAATGCACACGTTTTTGTCAGATAATCTCTGAATTAGAGGAACAAGTTGGACTTCTAAAAGACGTTGAGCCACAGAATGCCCAGCAGGAGATTCCAAACATGTCATGCATGGAAGGTACGTTTGCTGTAATGATGTGGTTAGATGGGTCAGTATTTTAAGTTTATTAACACTAGTAAAAACCTAGGTTAAATCTGCACTAATATCTGCAATGTTTTTGCATTGATTGCTTATTAACCTCTTTATATTCACAGAATTGTACATTTACTCTGTTTTTAGATGGAACTGAGCATGATACATTCACTGAGATTGAATTGCAACTTAGTCTCGAGTGGAGAGAATTAGAGAAAAGACTCAAAGAGGAAGAGGAGCAGAAATTAGCAGGACACGAGGTGGAAAGACAGCTGCATTTGAACTCGGAAAGAGAAGAAGAAGAGAGAAGGAGGAGAAGACTGATGGAGTTTGAGGAAGAGCTGAGGAAGATAGAGGAGGCCACTCTGGTAAGACTAACATTTTTTTTATAATTACAATTTTTTATTAAAATTAGAAGTTGACTGAATAACAAAATCAAAATTTTGTATGCCAATAACAGTTTCAAAATGCTGGAGTTAAAAACGAAGTTCACCACACAGAAGATCCTCAATTGGAGCTGGATAAACAGCAGGTGAGTTTAATATGCCTAAAACTGTTGAAGATGTTCTTTTAATAAATGTGGCAAAAGCCCACAAAATAAAACTAAATAAAAATAAAAAATGCATATCTGTATAAAAATAAATATTTGTAAATAATAATAAACTGAGTTGGTGTATTATGTTAAAACCATTTAAACACACAAATGAGAATATTTGTTTACGTATATGTCAGTGTATATGTCAAGTCACCTTTATTTATATAACACTTACAGATTATATACAATACAGATTGTTTCAAAGCAGCTTTTATAGTGATGACAGGAAAATGATTCAATGATACAAACAGAGTTCATTTCGGCTGTACAGCAGCTCTGAAGGAAAACTGTCATTGTTCAATAAAAGTCATTTCAGTGTTGATTCAGTTCTGTTTTAAAGATCATCAATTATTAAATTAGTTCATTTAATCTATAAAGCAGATCTGCATAAAACAGTGATGTCATCTTCCAGCTCAGTTCAGTATATTAGCGTAGATGGCATTCTTACGATGTAAAAAGTACATTAGGTGTTATGGGAAGTGTTCCCGGTTCCGGCTGACCTAATTTATGCAGCCTAGGAATGTGTTGAGAATAGTGTTATGTGTATGCCAGGTTAAAGAGATGTGTTTTTAGTCTAGATTTAAACTGACAGATTGTGTCTGCTTCCTGAACAAGGCTAGGAAGACTGTTCCAGAGTTTGGATGCTAAATAGGAAAAGGATCTACCGCCTGCAGTTGGTTTTGAAATTCTAGGTATTAAAAATAACTGGCCAGAATTTTGAGATCGAGACGTGAAGGACTATAATGCGTTAAGAGCTCGCTTAAGTACTGAGGAGCTAAACCATTTAGTGCTTTGTAAGTAATTATTAAGATTTTAAAATGTTTGCCATGTTTAATATGGAGCCAATGCAGTGTTGACAGAACCGGGCTACTATGGTCATACTTCCTGGTTCTAGTAAGAACTCTAGCGGCTGCATTTTGGACCAGCTGGAGTGTGTTTATTAAGCGTGCAGGGCAACCAAAGAGCATTACAATAATCTAGCCTTGAGGTCATGAACGCATGAACTAACTTTTCTGTATTTGTCATTGAGAGCATATGTCGTAGTTTAGATATATTTTTAATATGGAAAAATGTGGTTTTTACAGATTATAGAAATGTGACTTTCAAGTGAAAGATGTGTGTGAGTAACATATGTATATCCAAGTCACTGGCCACTTTATACTTTATTTGGTACACCTGTTCAACTAATCAGCCAATCACATGGCAGTAACTCAATGCATTTAGGCATGTAGACATGGGGCCTGTACCATGATGGTAGTTCAACAAACTACGAGATTAGTTTTGAGTTGACGAAACGAAACCAATCCAATCCAATCAGGCTTTATTGGTACCATAACGTTCATCATCAGCTTTCTCTTTCAACGCAGGCTTTGATCCTGAGTTCATGGAACGCGTGCACATGAAAGTGTGACATCAGCAGCGAGCAGCCAATCACATGCTGTGAAACAATAAAACAAAGATTAAGAGATTGGAGAATATTAAGTATATAAATGCACATACTTTACACAGCAAGAATAAAATATGTTGTTATATGCAAGTGAAAGTTGTGAAGTTAGTTTATATAGTTTATATAGTAGTTTATCATATATAGAGGTATACAGAGACTTCAACAGCTCACATGTAGTCATTTTTAAAGCTTTATCTGTCGATTTTAAATCTTATTTATATTACACATATTATCAGTATATATTTATATTCATTTGAACTAAATACTTAATAATAATTGTTAATCTAAAATTGCTTGTGTGTAATGGAATAGAGGTATAATAATTATATAAATAATATATAAATCATATTAACTAATTATAATAAATGATTATGGCTAAAAGCCAGACAATTTTATCTTTAAAAATCTTTTACTATGTAGCAACCTTTAATTTGGAGCAAGAGAAACTAGGGGAGTGACTTTATTGCGCCAGACATGTCACTTTGCTCACAGCTGATTCCGAGTCCAATTTCGGTTTGAGATCTCTTACCCAGAACGTAACCGGCCTTGGAGTGTAAGTTGCTATGGCAGTGAACACCGCTAAAAGCCAAGCCACTTTCATGGTGCCTAAAACCCAAGGTTGAACTTGGCACAAACTAAACTGAAACCTGGCTATCCACCTAAACCGGCTTCTGAGTATCAGAATGGGGAAGAAAGTTGGTTGTTGGTGCCAGATGGGCTGGTTGTTGGTGCCAGAAACTGTTGATCTACTGGGATTTTCACGCACAACCATCTCTAGGATTTACAGAGAATGGTCCAAAAAAGAAAAAATATATACAGTGAATGGCAGTTCTGAGGGCGAAAATGCCTTGTTGATGCCAGAGGTCAGAGGAGAATAGCAGACTTGTTTGAGCTGATAGAAAGACAACAGTAACTTCAATAATCACTCGTTACAACCGAGGTCTGCAGAAGAGCATATCTGAAAGCACAACACATCAAACATTGAAGCAGATGGGCTAGAGCAGCAGAAGACCACACCCGGTGCCACTACTGTCAGCTAAGAAGAGGAAATGGAGGCTACAATTCGCACAGGCTGACAAAAATGGGACAATAGAAGATCGGAAAAGTTGTTGTCTGGTTTGATGAGTCTCGATTTCTGTTGCGACATTCGGATGGTAGGGTCAGAATTTGGCATAAACAACATGAAAGCATAGATCCATCCTGCCTTGCATCACTGGTTCAGGCTGTAGGTGGTGGTGTAATAGTGTGGGGGATATTTTCTTGGCACACTTTGGGTACTAATTAAGTGTTGTTTAAATGTCACAGCCTACCTGAGTATTGCTGCTGACCATATCCATCAGTTTATGACAACAAATGGCCTCCACAGTCACCAGATCTCAATCCAATAGAGCACCTTTGGTATGTGGTGGAACAGGAGAATTGAATCATGGATGTGCAGCCAACAAATCTGCAGCAACTGCATTATGCTGTCATGTCAATATGGACCAAAATCTCCATTTTGTTTTGAAATGTTTCCAGTATCTTGTTCAATCTATGCCACAAAGAATTAAGGCAGTTCTGAAGGCAAGACGGGGTCCAGCCCGATACTAGCAAGGTGTACCTAATGAAGTTGCCGGTGAGTGTATGTGTGTGTCTCTGTGTGTGTATATATGTGTACAATTCAAAGTTTTTTGGTTAATTTCAGAACTTAATAAGGAAACTGGAGGAGCAGATGGAGGAGGAGAAACAGGCTTTTGAGAAGGCTCAAGAGGAGGAAAGAAGGAGAAACCAGAAGCTTCAGTGCAGAGCAGCCACAAAGATCCAAGCTGCTCTCAGAGGAACATTAGTCCGTCACTGGAGCAAAAAAGAGCTGAGAAGAAGGAGAGAGGAAGTGAAAAGATATGAGATGGAGAAGAGGGAATGGGAGAAGATGAAGAAGGAGAGGGAGGAAGAGAGAAAAAGGATTGAGGAGGAAGAGAGGGAGGAAATGGAGAGACGGAAAGCAGATTATGAAAGAGCGAAAGAAAAAGACCGCCATCGTCTGGAGAGAGAGCAAAGACTTGAAGAACAGAGGAGGAAAGATGAAGAAGATAAGGAGAGGAGGAGGAAAATTGAGAGGAAGGAGGAACAGAACAAAATTACAAGTGTAATAGATGATTGCAGAAGACAGGAAGTGGATGCACACAGGAAGGATAGAGAAAAGAAGAGAATGGAAGTGGAAAGAAGTAGCCAGGTGGAGGATGAATGTAAAAGAGAGGAAGAAAGAGGGGAAAAGGAAAACAAAGGCAATGAGGTAATTGTGAGAAAAATACAAGATAATAATGAAAGAATAAGACATGGGAAAAAAATGGAAAACACATTGGATGATGACAGGAGTGCGATGAAAAATCAGGACAAAACTAAAGACATAAGCACAGAAGACACAGAAGGATTAGATGATATGAGACCACAAACAAAGAGTGATAAAGACAGAATAAAGAGCCATGAAGAAGAGAAAAGAGTTGATAGCAACAGAGATCTTGATTCTCAGATAAATCTCTCACAATCAAGAAAAAGCCTTAAATTAACCAAAACCACTCCAGAATCCCACATAAATGCACATCAAGGTCTTTCCAATGACCTTGGCATTAGTCCAATTGGTTCCTCAAGTGTTGCAGATCACCTAGGTGTGGAAGCGACTCCGAACGTGGATACAGACCTGACTATGCCGGCTTCTGATTTGAACGTTGTAGCACCTGAAATGAACACTAGAGGACATCACAATACTACAGCTATTGAGCTTAAGGACCATGAATCAGAAAGCCAAGAATCAATTTCAGTATGTCTGCCTGACAGCACTGAGCAGAAGCGACTGGCCTGGATGATGAGCTGCACTCCCTGGTCCAAACTATCATTGCAGAATAAAAGGAAAGTGTCTTCTGCACAACAACAGTCCCAAAAAAGAGGGCCTAGAAGAAAAAGAGTACCCAGTTTACCCCCTCTGTCTGTGGACAATATTCTCAAAACAGGAACTTGGAGCTCTCTCAAACAGGTAGAAATTAAACTTTAAAGCCCATTTCTTGGCTGATAAATGTCTTATATGTTCCTGCTGACTTTATTGTCCTTGTTCTGGTAAAAAATCAGGTTACGACAGTGATGCTGGAAGACCTGCCGGGTTGTAGCCTGTCTACGCTGTCCGAGTGTAACAACCTGCAGACTTTGACACTTAGACGCTGCGGACTCAAATCCTTGGATGGATTGAACCAGTGCGCTCAGATCAGATACATTGATGTACAAGTAAGAATTATCCAGTAGTTATAAGAACTATCCAGTGCAGTCTGCATTATTATTTTAATGTTTCTTTGATAATCAGTCATGCATTCTATACAGTATACATTAAGTTTGGGGTCGGTAAGATTTTTTTTAATGTTTTTTTTTTCTCGTATGCCAACCAAGGCTGCATTTATTTGATCTAAAATACAGTAAAAACAGTAATATTGTGAATTATTACTCCAGTCTTCAGTGTCACATGATCATTCAGAAATCATTCTAATATGCTGCTTTGGCGCTCAAGAACATTTATTATTATTGTTATTGTAGAAAAAATCTGTGCTGCTTAATATGTTTGTGGATTCTTTGATGAATAGAAAGTTCAAAAGAACAGCATTTCTATTTAAAATAGGAATCTTTTGTAACATTATAAATGTCTTAATTGTCGCTTTTGATTCATTTAACGTGTCCTTGCTTAATAAAAGTATTAATTTCTTTTTAAAAAACATGTACTGACCCCAAACTTTTGAACAGTGTATCTACCATTCTTTCTCACATTTAGGAAAACTCAATTACCCATGTGGATTGTGGAGGTCTGGTCAACCTTAGGGTCCTCCTGCTGGGCAGGAACCAGCTAATGAACATCCAAGGTTTCGATGGAGCTGAAAATCTGCAAATTCTTCAGCTCTCACATAACAACATATCTCGCATCAGTGAGTATATTCACTAGAACTGCCTCTGTGTTTTATGTATTCTATTTATTTTTCATTGCAAGCACTTAAGAAAGAGAAGCTGACTGTTGTCATTGTCCAGTAGAGGGCATCATTGTTCCAGTTTGGTGACTTCAAATGGCCCTTTGCCCTCACTCTGCTTGCAAAATAAATCTTGATGTCTCATTTCTAAGAAAATGGCCTCATATTGAATAAATATGAATAAATGTATCATAAAGAAGAGGATAAATGCAGTTTAAAGGTATTTGCTGTCAGTATTAGATGATGTCCTGCCAATGCTGCCTTTTTATATTAAATTATCTTTCGGCTGGTATTAGATATTGTCACCATGGCCAAGAATTATCCTCGTACACTCCCACACCAGCACTGACTGAATGATATATCTTTGCTTTCTTAGGTGGTTTAGGACCCCTGAAAATGCTTCTGCGATTATCAGTGGACCATAACCAGCTGCTCAGCATGAGAGGTTTGAAGGAAATTTATACCCTTCTGCATCTGGACTGTTCGTACAACCACCTAAGCCACATTGAGGGTTTGGAGAATTGCGCACTCCTTAACACATTGGACCTCAGGGGAAACAGTCTGACTGAGGTAAATCTTACGCAACCGAAGAAACAAACCAATTTAAACGATGAGTAGTAAGATGTCTTCAGAAAGTAATATGAAGATCATATTGATAATCACAATTTTCCATTACTGTTGTTTTGTTAGTAATTGTGAACTGTTTAATGTTCTTATTCTAATTAGCCCAACTGAAATCATAGACGTTCACCACATACAATTTATAAAGAAACATATTTCAAACCCAATGTCCAGGAAATGTGTTATTTGACAAGTGTTCATTACACGAAACCAGCATACGTTAGACTGCAATCCTATGCTGCCATCACTTTAATTTAATTATCGTTATCTGTTTTGCTTAATGTGTGGATATTAGTCATGTTCAGGATGAGGCTTGATCCACCCATCTCTGCTGATGGGACCGTGTTCATTGTTGGAAAAGAAAAAATGTATTTCTGTGTGATCAAGTGGTCAAAAAGGAATTGTTGTTTTTTGTTTGTTTGTTTTTTCTGGCCAATGGCATAGCTGCCTGTCCTGCAGAACCACGTTCTTTTGAGGGACCTTTACCTGGATGACAATCTTATATCTTCTATTCATGATCTGGAATCTTATTGGCTGCCTTTGCTCCAAAACCTCTCTGTGGCCCAGAACAGGTAGGCCTCAGTGGAGAATGGCTGTGTCTCAAAACCTAGTAAGCTGCCTACCTAGGCTTCATAGGTGATGTCTAGGTTGGTGGCTCACAGGATTTGAATTTCTTCATTTTTCGAACATAACACACAGTTTTCACAGTTAAATCCTACTTAAAGGTGAAGTCTTTACAATGTTTAAATGCATTCTTATGTAAAATGTAATATAAAAATCTACAAATGTACAGTGCCAAGATGTTTTATTATTTAAAGTAATGGCTCACTTTTCTCTTTCTTTAGTGTAACAAATTTAATTCCACTCCTGGACTTGGTGTCTCTGAGGACACTGGATGCCAGTAATAACTGTCTGTCAGGTGAGCTTATGAAGTAGGGTGACTGTGCTATCTGTTAAAGGGTCTTTATTCTTGAAGATGGGTGGATAACCTATGTAACAAACAAATAATGCTTTCATAAGGGAACTTCTCTACTCAAATCTTATTTATCTTTAAAGGGACAGTTCACCCAAAAAGGAAAATTCTGTCATTTACTCACCTTTATAACATGTATGCTGTTATTTTTTTTCCATGACTTGAAGTCTTTTTTTCACACATTACAGTATTATTAAACTTGGAATAGACTACTTGGAATATAGCACAAGTCACATGGAACACTTTTATTGTGCTCTTGTAGTGCCGGTCACTATAAATTGTTGTTAGATGAAATAGAGCTGCACAGATACTGCATGCGACTCTTTTGAAGAATACATATTTTTCAAAATTGTCCTTTTGTGTTGCACAAATATATAACACATGAGGGTGAGTCAATAATGACATACATTTAGTTAACTGTACCTTTAAGTATCATTGAGGAAAGCTGTTCTGTATATACTAATTCACAGAAATGTTTAATTATAGGTGTTTTTTAGGTGTTTTTTATTCAGGCCAGAATGGCTAACATTTGGATTGCATCCTCAGCAGTAAAATTATAACCATTCATAGAGTATTTCTAAGGGGGACACTGTTCTGACTCTTTTTTAGACTTGCAGAACGTTTGTCTGAATCTTCAGGAATGCACCAGTCTCCAAGAACTTAACCTGACTGGTAACCCACTACAGCAGGAAAACAACTGGAGGTAGGTGTGATCCAAGGACCTAGTTTAGGACCTTTTACATTGACAGTTAGATTAGTTCCTCAGATTCTTAATGGTACTTGGAGCTACTAAGGCAAAGTTCAGGAGTATATTTGCTGTTGAGAGAGAATATTAGTATATACTCTAGGAATTGAAACGTGGTTCCTCCTTTTATAATGGAGAGATTTATCTTGGATTGGGCAGAAGCTGTCATGTGTGCATTCCAGCAAAAGTCACTAAGCATTTCATAATTGTCCGAGAATGTGAAACTAATGTGAACAGGGACATTGGCTGGAAGTGCACCAAGCGTTTAAAGTAGAATAAACATTCCTCTTTACCGCTGAGCTTCCGGCTCATATCACTGCACCAGCCATTGTATCTGTGTCCGCTATTGGATTACCCAGTTACATCTGTACGCACGTGGACTTAAGTGCTCGTAATTCTGAAAATATTTGCTCAGTGGGGGAATATTTTTTAAGCAAATGTGCTCCTAAAGTGCCAGCAGTTTTTCGAGAGTTTTTAATTAGCAAATTAAATGTTCTTATGTGGTAGAAAAAAAATGTGTGAGAGACAGAACAAGGAGATCAGGGAAGTATAGAAGCATGTTGGAATTTATTTCTCAAGTACCAGTCCAGTTCATTCAGTCAAGATGGAAAAAAAATAACATCATACATACCAAAGAGGTTTGTTGACTATCATGACTTTATAGTTCAAGGCCCAAAGGGTTTAATGTTGGCAACACATTTATTTTCCTGACAGAATCTTTTTTACTAAATTGACTTGGACAAAATGAAATATGGTGTGACATTTTCTCCTTAGTCAGCAGTATAATATTTAGCCGTAGCAGTTCATTGTGTTTTAAACTATATTTTCCACATTTTGCATGTGGCTTCCAAGGAGAAGTCTGAGTTTAAATATATCTGTTGTGTCTTTACATCTGTTTTATTCCGTAATGACTTATAGGAAGTTCACTCAAGTCAAGCTCAGTATTCTGCTGAACTTTGTCTAACCCTCAATGCCAACAACCGAATTAGACCCAGTGTTTTTCTCGCTCTCCACTGGTCCTTTCATCCCCGTCCAGTGATAACACAGCCTAAATTAAAGCACCAAAGGATATTTCAAAGAAGTACACAGCGCACGAGCACTCAGAGTCTGGGAGAGCAGACTTTAGCAAGATTAATCGAACTGCTGTAAGTTTCTTTGTTTACAGGGAAGTTTTCACGAGTAATGAATAGAGTCCTTTTCTTGGTAGCATAGGAGCCTGACGACTGGACACGAGATGGCCAAAAGGAGCATTTGTATAAGTAAAGCAGCTGAACGTGTCCATCTTTTAGAGACATAACAAATGCTTAAACTTTTATGACTTCTTAGATATATAGTAACTACCTGGTAAATGCTTTGGTTTGGTTTTCGTAGCCCTGATTTTAGGATATGTTGGCTTTGTTTTGACCTATTTGATCCTCTTTAATGGAAATATCAGCTTGGATAGAATTTCTTCTTCTTCACTTCATCTCATTTGAAAAATATATTGTTTGGTTTTATTTCCCATTATTAGGTAGTAGTGATAAACCATCGTTACATAACTTCCCATCTCTCCTTCACTGTCAATAAAGGCAAAAAAAAAAAAAAGAAGAAAAAAAGAAAGTTTATCTTTACTGATTAATTTAATTAACAGTAACTTTAATATACCACACCTGAAAAAATCTTTTAAACAAATCTCTTTAAAGTAAAAAAACAACAGAAAAGTTATATATTTTTCTTTAATATTTTAAATCAATATTATTCAGTATGATAACAAAAATAAAGAGATAAATCTAATATAAAATGTATTATATAATTAATAATAAATTAACAAATAAATAATTAAATAAAATAAGTGACAACAATAATTCTACTGTAATTTCAGTGTTATTGAATATATATATATATATATATATATATATATATATATATTTATAAAACTCATTAATCAACCCTTGGTTCTTAAAAATCATTTTACTTCTCTCAGCAGGGTTCAGCAAAGAATAGGCTACACCCGTGTTTTCTCATACACTCTCGCACTTTAAAACTCAGACCAAAAAAGCAATATGGGCTCACTTGAATGGCTGTCACATCTCTGGAATGAGGCCAGCCAACCTTTTTTCACTTCTAATCCAAGCTGAGTGTCATCATGCAGTTTCTTACTGAGAAAAAAGGCAGACTCTGACTAAACCTCTTACTCGATGCACAGACTCTCTGTTGATTCTCTTGGGTGCACAATGTCAAACTCATTAAACGTTTTATCCCCATTTACTAACTGATTTCATCTGCTCAATGTAAATATTCTCCGATAGAAAGCCCATGAAGATGGAGAGATGGAGGGGCTGGAACTAAAATTTCCCTGTTACTTTTTTATGATTGCAGTGGACAGTCAATGTAGTAACCTTACATATTGCACTGGACTGCTAGTTGTTTTGCAAAATAAGCTGTTTAAATCATAATTGTTAAAAAAGAAACTGATTGGCCTTTTTTGTGGCACCCTCTTTATATTTAATCTAGATTTTTTTTTTTTTTTTTAACAGAAACATTAAGTAAAAACATACCCGTTTTTTTGTTTCTTAATTATAACCCTTGCTTTAAGACTGTCTAGCTTTGTTATATATTATAAAACAAACAATCTCTAACAGTTAAACCAATCATTTCAAAGAGCTTTGAGCACATTGTGTGGTCGTTTCTCCTTACATTTTCATCAGGTAAATGTCTTAAATGCCTTTTTTTCTCTCAGGTCTTTGCTTCTGGAGACAGTGCCTGGTTTGATTAAGTTGAATAATGAGCAGATCGCTGCAGCAGCAGCGTCCCCGAATGGTCCAGAACAGAAGTGGAGTTTCCAGGCCCTCTGTCTGGCACAGCAGAAACAACGAGATTCACTCCTCCAGAAGCAAAAAATGGAGATCAGGTAGACAACCAGTTTCAGTCTCTGGAAAGTACTAATAAAGATCAATTTGGTCAAAATATCCTGTAGAATATTATAGTATATAGTGCTATTATTTGTAAAATGACTGATACAATATATCAGCAGGCCCACACAAATTCTGTGCCCACAGTATGACTTCCACATAGTTCTTTCCATCCCCCGTCCCTTGTGTTTATTAAATATTTTGGGTAATTTGTCTATGCTTTCATCTACCAGTTTGAATGAGGTGCTCCCAGCTCCACTTAATACTTTTTACAAATTAAAAAAATTAATTGCTTTTAGCCCTGACTGCTAATCCCAAATTGTATAAGGTGAAGTATGAACCAGGACTATTTTAAAGTCCCCCTGTAGTCAATAATTTTATCCTTTAAAACTCATCTTTGATCACCAAAATGACATATTTAAATTTCTTCATGCCTTAAAATAGCTTGAATGTAACTCTAAACCCTTGCCTCATTTAGTATACACGGATCAATGAATATGCAAATTAGCCCCGCCTCCACTAGCTCACGCCAGCTCAGAGATCCACTCGGTCAACTTACCGAGGTAAACGCTGCACAATGGTATCGCTCTTTACAACATCGAACACATAACGGTAATTAATAAGATTAGCATTTTGCTTGACTATGTTATCAAACAGTTAATAATGTGTTGCTAATGTTACACAAACCATGTTCCCATTTGTCATGTCAGAGTCAGACAGCTGCCTTCTAACAATCAGTATCCTTACAAACGCTTTGAACAACTCAGAACGTCGGTAGAGAAAGGCATATAGTTCATCATAACATCATAATATACATCAAACACCCACCATATTGTTAAATCTACACGATTTTCATATCAACAGAAAAATATACCGGGATAATCTGGTTTCTCTCAAAACTCTGTTAGTTCGCTGTTAATGATATGCCAAAGCCCGCCGGCATGTTGACGTGATTGGTTACAAGGTAGTTTGTGACACCACAAGACATCAGCGATTTCAAACCACGGGTCTTTTTTTTCACTGCAGTTTTAAGGAGAAAATACCCAGCAATGGTGTTGGCATATGAATTTGCACATCTTAAAGCATATTAAAAACACCACATAGACATATAAACAACATTAAAAACTTGATTTTCACCACAGGGGGGCTTAAAAAAAGACTTTAGTGAAATCCATTTCAGCTGTGAAAAATGCATATAATAGTTTATATTTTATAATAATATTTTAATTGTAGGTAAAACCAATAATAGTTTATGCAGAGGGTCTTTGTAGAAAATCTGAAATCCAGGCCTAAACAACCTAAAATAGGGCTAAAATAAATAATTTATTAAATATGCAGTATGGCAGAGAAAACTTCATTTCATTATTTTTGAAATCTTGGGGTGTTGCTGTAGAAATCTAGCATTTGTTAATTTTGGCATCAGTGCTAATTAGTTCTTTGAGCTTATACATGCTGAATATCAACAAAAAATTACATTTTCACTTCTGTCGGTACAAAAGCCGCCTCAGACGCTGCTGCAGACCACCAGCAAATAAAGCAGAACACTCGCCATGTTTCATAAAGCATGATTGGCAGAAGTCTGTGTGTCCTGTGGTTCAAGCTGAGGTCTCTTATAGCTTGGAGGACTTTAGAGATACCCCCACCCCCCCCAAACCCTTCCGCCGCACGCTCTGCACAAAGGGTCTTTTGCACACCCGTGGGGACCGCTGCAGCCGTTTAACATCTGACCCGACCCAGTGTCAGTCCCCAGCTTTGGCAAGGTGAAGACTCTGCCGTCTGACTGCGATACAATGGTAAACCAATGCCCGTGTTGATTAGAGTGACAGACTGAACTGAGGGATTTATTAATGTCATCAAACCACAGTAATAAAATGGAATTTAAGACACTGAATCATAAATAGGCATGTTGTGTTACTGCAAAAGCTTTGTTAGTCCTTCAAAATAGGCTAATACAAAAAAAAAAAAAAAAACATTTCCCGGTTTTTCGCTGAGGTAATTTCAGTTGTCAGTAAGTAGGCGAACTGTGTAAGGTCTAGGATTGTATTTATTTTCCTTGGCATGCTTTTTACAGCTTGTAATAATGTTTGGATTTCAGAATGTCCATTGCTGACTGTATATACAATTTGACATTAATTTGTTTTAATGAGGTAATCAAATTAGCCATTTTGTTATACATCTCTGTGCTTGTGCTGTATTTGAACATGTTTCGACAGTAGTTTTGTTTCCCAGTACAAATGTACATTGCATTGAACTCTTGCATGGACCTTTTTAACGACTCTATTCTGGACTGAAGTGTGTGTTGGAGGGGTGCGGATGCCCCCTTAACCGTGTCAGAGGATTAGAATAGCAGGGACTCTATAGTGACAGAGCTGGTTTCTGATGTTGACAGCAGACAGAGTCAGGGGTCAGGGGCAGGAGGGGTCGAACTAGCCACGGCTAAAAGAGTGATTAAAGTGGTATTGAGACACCTTTGTAGAGACTTCCTGAAACACTTCATTATAGTTTTACAAATGTCTGATTCATGTGGTAGAGGCTAGTTTAAATTCTCATCAAGATGATGGTAACACTTTACAATAAGGTTTCGTTTGTTAACATTACTCAAATACATTTGTTAATATGAACTAACAATGAAAAGTACTTCTAAAGCTTTTATTAATCTTAGTCGAATGTTAATTTCTACATTTGCTAATATTAAAATCAAAAGTGCAACTGATTACCGAACAGTTGTATTTTTATTAACTGACATAAAAGCTGCAGTCCGTAAGTTTTGCCTCTTTGTCGCCATCTCTGTTTGAAACCTGAAATTGCAGTTATTTGCGGAATTATTACTTTACGTGGATTGTGCATCGGCATGACTCCTTAGCGCGGATGAATCTAATGTTTGCTGTCAGTCAACACATCGGTGTGGATACTGTACTTCGGAATCACAGATTCTACGTCTTGGAAGTATGACCAAAATAAGGATTTTTACCAGAAAATGTGATCTGAACAAGTGAGTAACATGTCTGCCACTTTTGTTCAGACCAACTGAGAAAAAAAGCATTACAATAAATTGCACTGCCAATGGTAATTAAATCTAACAATCGCTTAGCTCTGATCATGTCAAACCATGCAAATTATTATTATTTTTATACTTTGTTCTCAAATTGTTAATGTTAACAACATCATTATTGCGTGACTATGTGTATTTAGTGTGTATTAGTGTTACCTGTAGATTTTAATTTCTGTAGCCACTGATGATTATCATTTGGACCTTTCTGGATTACAATCCGCCATCAAAATGGTAAGTTTAATTATTGCAGCTGCTGTGAGAAAAGGCCGGCGGCATCCTCACATGCCATACAGCTTACTAGCTAGGACTCCTTATTTATGTAAACAGACGTGACGTAGTAACGCAAAGACGAATGGCGGCATGCTCGAATTTCCCACGGAAACCCACCGGTACCACCCGAATTATAAAATATTATTACAAGCTTACCGTTGTGAATTGGAGATAGTTTTGAACACTGGCTGGTTATGTACTTGCTCAAAAATTTATTTTGGATAATTTTTAACCAAAAAAAGTTACGGACTGAAGCTTTAACAAAGATGAATAAATACTGTAATAAATGTATTGCTAATATTAGTTAATGCATGAACTAATGTTATCTAATAGGACCTTTTTGTAAAGTGTTACCAAGATGTATTTTTTCCATAAAAGACTTCAAAGGGGCCATTTACACATATGAAATTTTGCATTTAAAATGCTGTGTCATGTGCAAGATGCTGCAAAAACACAAGATGTAAACACTACAGTCAAACACATCCGTCCAATGCATGTTTACAGAGAAAAACAATGAAAAAGCAGTGCAGTAGAATGCAAAAATGTTCTGTGTGAATGGTTCCTAATACATGAAATTTGTGTGCATTTTGTGTATTTTTCTCATGTTTTTCAAACAGTTCTGCCCCCTCACAACATGATGCCCATCTTCTTGCCATTTGTCACCAAGCAGGCCTGTTCAGATTAGCAGTGGACCAGCGTTACGCCCATGAATATGGTGACAGCTGTGTCACTGAAGATTTTGCACTGGCGGCAGCTGCTTGTAGTAGTTTTTCTGAAGCATCTTTATCACATGGACAAAGTCCAGAGAAGCAACCTCGACATACAGCAGATTGGCAGAACCCACAGAAGACTCAACTTTCTCAATCTGACCTTGAGCTTCACTCTGCTGACTGCATGGAGACACAAAGCGAGAAGGAACCTGTTCAGGCACTGAATCCTAAAACGTATGACTCTCACACACATTTCTCTTACTCTGTCACATTAACGTTTACAACGTTTAATATCTGTTTGTAGAAAACATTTCCCATGATTTGAAGGTACATTTAATTTTAGCTAAAGGTAATCAAAATAAAGCTCATCTCTAAATCATTCAGATGACATTGGAACCCTGCTGGGTCTCTCTCCAGATGTTTTAGCGGAGATGAATCATCCGAGTCTTGAGTTCAGCGACATTCATTTAGTCTCTCATGACCTTGGTGAGTCATCAGATAAAATTGTCTTCTGCACTATCACTCAGAGAGGCAGCTGTGGTGATCCAACGACGCTGGCGGAGGAGATGCATATTGCGGAGACGTGAGGGCCTCCCAGGCTTAATTGAAAAAACTAACAGAAAATCAAGTCTTCATAAGGTGGAAGATACCTGCATTGAGAGGCCTGAGAGGGAACGTGCTGCTGTTGTTATTCAGGTGGGACTCGTTTTTTAACAACTCTTCACAAAAAAAATCCTGTTTGGATCAAGGATTGTTTGATTTACAGCATCATATCTCTGGAAACGTGTTTTCCATACCTCCTTTTATGAATGCAATAAATAACTTGAATAAAATTAAATCATCTTCATTACACCTATTACTGCCAAGGGCTTGCTTTGAGTCAGTAGGTAGTGCTTTTGAAAACAGGCTATTCCTTTCACATGTAACTTCTAAGGGATATTTTCTCTCTCTCTTTGTGTTTAATGAGTCTCTAAGGACTCGAACTGAGAGAAAAAAATGATTAATCAGATTCCAACGTGTCGCTGGAGTGGGAGCACTAGGGTTCTGATCTGTTAAGTCTTTTTTTTTTCCCGCGGGGAATACGCAGATTTAAAGGCATCCCGGTGTTACATTTGTCTTACAAAGCCAAAGTCACCAAAAGTTCAAACTGCAGACCGCGGGGCAATTAAACAGAGGTTAACATGTTTTATCTTCCTAATGGGATAACACACAATATTTATGCTTGCATGTGATTCATGGCTGTGTGTATTGCCCCTGCAGGCTGTGTGGAGGGGCTGCGTTCTGCGGAAAAGACTGGCCCGTGCTCTAGCTGCCGCTCAGATCACAGAAAGCGATGAGGACTTTGAAGAGGTGGACATGGACAAATTCATTTTTGATGAGGTATGAGCAGATGCGTGGTGCTCCTGCCATTACGGTGAAGTCGGCAGACAGATAGCCTGGACCACTGCGCTGACAGTCCTTTAACTAGCGCTCGTAGCCGTGAGGCGGGAGGCTGTCAGCAGTGATTAGGTATTGAAAAAGAGCAGTCAATGAGCGGGAAAGAGGGAAAGGAAAACGTTGTTTCTTTTTCTTATGTCACCTGCTATTTTCTGCCCATTTGCATCACGTTTACTCAACTTAACATTGGCTTAACCTATGAATTACACTAAGTGAGCTCATCTGTGTAGCTTATTAGGCGATTTATTATAGTGTATTACGATGTCATGTTAAATTGATCTGTGTTATTGGTCTACATCTGAATATTCTGGAGTTTTTCATGTGTTGGGTCTCCAATTTCTGCCTGTCACGACTTCAGGGGGGAAAAAAATCTGTTTTGAAGTAGATACATTCTCAAGTGTTTGTCGCACACAGGAAACTAGTTCAGTGCTTTTAACTTAATGTGATCTGCCACTTGCTTTGAAGGCATAATAAAAACATCAAGATGCACTTTATCAACTATGCAAATCCAATCAGATGCCATTTTAGAATGGCGCTGTCTGGCTCTTTTTAATTTTGTTTGTGTCCTGTTGTAAATAGAAAGTGCTGGAGAAGGACTGGATAACCCCACATTCCTATGCTTCACCGGCCAGAATGATGCCATTTTCGGAACAACTGCCATTGCCAAAGGTAACAGTCCTGCGAACCCTCCTTCTGTCTGTGGGCCGGCACAATCAGAGTCTCTCTGGGTGATTAAGTGCCGAATTTATTGCCTCCAAAAACACAATTACTTTCTGGGCCGCCTCAAACTTCCTTCTCGTCAGCAGATGTCATTTTTCAGCACGGTGCTTTGTCTCCTGCGGTTTCTTTTCTTTAGCAAGAGCCCGCCTTTTCTATCACGGTAGCGGCGCTGTGATGTGATGCAGCTGCTGCTGTGGAGATGTAGAGATTGTCGAATGCACTTCAGTGTTCTTAACCAAGATGAAAACTGAGCAGCAGGAATACTATCTATCCTTAAATAAAAGAACTGAAAGTGCACATCAAGCAAGTCTTTGTGTTAGAAATGGCATACTGATGCTTTCTTTGATCATCTTTGTGGTACTTACAGTCTCAACTCCCTCTTCCGATGGCGCCAAAGACCCTATCCGTTTCTCCACGGCAACCGAAACATGCGTGGTCAGATAGTGAAGATGCAGCCTGCTTGGAGCAAAGCGTGTCGCCTCACCTTAGTAGCAGGTGATCATTTGGCTTTGTTTCTAATGCTGATTATTATTTAAATGAACATTTTGCTCATTTTTTCTTGAAATGTTTATGGTTTTCTAAACAAACATTCATTTCCAGATCAATCCTCAAAATGAACAACCTGTCCGAAAAATCAGAAAAAATCCTCAAAGAATGGTATGTTTCTATGCTACTTTGTGCAGTCCTTCCAATAATAAAAAATATTACTGAAATGAATAATAATAAATCATTTTTTAATTCTACATTTTCAAAAATGGCCACTTTAGTTACTCTTGCTAACTTCTATTTCAGGGGCATCACTAATGACGCCACTGCTCTTCTCATGCTAAAGAGAGCCAAAAAATTGAAAGGCAGGAAACAGCAGGAGAAAAGATTATTGGGTAGGCACATCCATCCATCCATCCATACATCCATCCAAAATGTATATTCATAAACTGTATTAAAATGCAGGTCAAAGGTCTAGAAATCATCCATCCATCTATCCATCCATCCAATGAACTATACTTAAAACAATTCTACTTTTAATTCAATAGATCGTATATTGGATCCTAAATCCTAAAAGCCCACAAGAGCCTCCGAAAGCAACATAGGGGGCCTTAACATGAATTAAAATGATTTAAAAATGATTTCTAGACCTGGGAAAGTCATTTAAATCAATAAAATCGTATAATTCCATGTGCATTTTTATTTTATGAATATACATTTTTAGTTAGGCAAAGCTACAAAATATTATGAAGTATAAAATATTTTTAAATATCCTTATCCTTAATCCTTGTCCAGTGAATCACAAACAGCTGAAAAAGTGACGGGACCTTTGAATATTGTTGTGGACAATGGGGTTTTCAGAAAGGTTGAGAACCACTGTAGATTCCATATACAGTATTAGCATCCGGCATAGCCAGTGCAAGTACATTCCTATCAGTAAAGTTACATTATGTTATAATATTGCATATTTAGTCAAATTAAAATCACTACCACTAAAAAGGCTGCTATCAATCAATCTGTACTGACACTCAGAAACTTCTACATCTTTGGTGAGCAGTCGTGCCACACTTAGCATGGAGCTTGTGATTCCATGAGAAGCTTAATCTGCCATAACAGCAAGCAGCTCCACCCTGCTCCATGCCTTGTCATGTTCGATTGGCCTGTCTGCAAACATTCTTACATATATTCCATCTTGTTTTGAGTTCCAAGGGCCCAGATTCAGCTTCATTACTAGCAGCTAGGAAACATCAGCGCTCATAAGTTCAATGGGCCGTGAGTCTAAGAAGAATCCCAGACACGGTAGTTCTGGCCCTGGTCTGGATCCTCCAGGGTTGGCCTAAAGCTGGCTTTGATCAAGGTCAGGAGTGCGTGACTCTAATGCCACAAATCCAATCATGGCCCCATGAAATGAGGGCCTGTGTCAAGCTCTCAGAGCCACTTCTCCATGGGCCTTTGGTCTCATAATGGAAAGTGAAGGTTTGGTTTCTGTCAGTTTTCTGTTTGCGCTTGTCTGCTCGATGAATCCTGCATTCGTATGAGCTCATTTGTGGCTGCATTCCTTTCTGTGTTATGTGTTCTAGACCCAAATCCACGTCTGGCCCTGTTCAGGAGGCACAGTAACCAGTTTGTTTCCACAGAAACTCAAAGAACACGTTCTGGTTTCAAGGACAACTTTAAAGGTAGGCCTGTATATACACTACAAACCAAATAAATCACTATATAAATTCTAAAATAAATCACATTTCAAATGAATTACTATATATATGTATTTATATATACGTTTTTTTCTCTATATAAATGAACTGATTCACTATATGAATCAATTGGTTGAACTGATTTACTATATGAATCAGTTGATTGAGTTTGCACAATTTCCTGAATTCTGAGAGAACTGATCCATTTTTATTATTCCCCATGGGCTGGATCCATACAGTCATTTGGGACACGCTTGGATCTACCTTGTGTGTAATACACAAAAACATACACATTGCCCGATCAAATTGAATGCACATGATGGGATCGTAAATAGCTAGCTATTACGTTGTTTGGTATGGTGGAGAATAAACAAGATGATTGTATTTCAGGAGACTTTGTAGCGGACCTGAAGTGTGAAATTGAGTTAAGTACAGAGGAGGTAGGGCACTTAGGGGTTCCAGACTGAGAGAGAGTGCTGTCTGCAGCCCTAGTGACACCCTAGGGGGGTGGGGCTTTCAGCGCGACACTACTCAGGGGGGTCGAGCGTAAGAGATAAGGGATAGATGAAGGGTCATGTTAAAGAGCAGGGCAAATAAATGAAAAGATATCCTCTTTACATGCTAACGGTTGCTTTTTTCTTTACTTTTTTGTTGTTGTTCCGACTCCTCCGCCAGTCCCATGGCGTATGTAAGCCGATACCGATTTTCAAGTGGGTTACTTCATGTCCAGCACATCCACAAAAGAGAGCTTGGATAAAATAAACACGAGTGAGGCGGATATCTCGGAAAGAATCTGTCACGGCTTCGGGGGGCTAATCACCTCCAGAAGGGGGCTTGGAGCGCTCGGCTGAAATGTAAGCCCCTGCTGGGGGAGAGCAGGGGAGCGGCGGCCAGCCTGTAGCCTGAGGCTTGGGGCCGTCCCTGGTGGGGTTGGGGTTGTATTGCTGGTGCCTTCCGCAGGTCAGCAGAGGGGAAGAGCAGGTAGCCTTACCCAACCCCAAAGCCAGGACACAGTCCCATGATGCCCTGCTCATGTTGGTTTCAGCGTCTTTAATCTTAAGAAATGCAGTCACCTTTTTTTTCCGTTAAATGCAGCGTAGTTGCTTTGCGTTAACCTGCAAGTTTTTGCGGCTCTCCTGTGTTTGATTTGCACCATGTGTCCTGTATTTCCAGTCTTCTGTATCTGCTGGGCTTGGCACTGTATCACTTCTCAAGTAGATGATGCTTTTGGTTTGGATGGATTCCTTTGCAAAGAAAAATTTTTTGTGGAAAATAATACTTTAGATCCGTTTAACTGACATATAATGTCTTACTTGGGTCATATATAGCCATCCACCTTAACAAATGACTAATTATTCCATTTTTGGGTGTTTTGCACTTTAGTAAAATAAATAAAAATAATCAGAAAGCATTATTTAAGAACTGAAAACATCAGTTCTTAAATTTAAGAAAAGTTCAGATAAACCAAGGATTTAAATCTCACATTAAGATTGATCAGATTCCCTCAATTTTGGCGTACTTTTTTGATCGCTTCAGATTGATGTGATTGACAATGTGTGCGTATGTGTGTGTTGACCGCCGGTTGACCGCCTGTGGTCTGCTCTCTGGAGGTGAAGGTTTGACCCAGGGTAAAGGAAAGTGGGAGACAGAACCTCACGATAAAAGACCTGACCTCCCTCTTTGAGGCTACTCGGAGAACTCCCAAACAATCAAAGCCCCTTGGGTATGTCTCGTAGTCACACAAACACACGCACACACACACTCAAGAATCCCCCACATGCAAAGTGTGTCTTGTGGATAGTGGATAGCCTATGCGTGTGTGCATGGGGTGACTTCACTGCAGTGAAACAATTTAGTCATTTTGGACACCAAATTCCAGTTTAGTAAGTCAGATCCAAAAATAACTAGAACATCTATGGAAGCATTTTTGATAGACACAAGATAATTAGTTAGTAATGAAATATATATAAGCATCAAAAATGATGCTTTGTAGATCTATAAAAAAAGATCTATTGTAGATTAAATACGTCTTTGTGTATTTAATGTCATTGTAGGGTTATCAGTGCAGTTGTTATCTTGATTTTGTCAGGACTGACCATGTGTCAATGCCTCAGTATTGCTATGAAGGAAGAGCAGGATTTCTGAAAATTCTGAAAATACCTGCACAGTGACCTTAAGGGAATCACTTTGAACCGCTTCTCTGAACCCACCCCTAGCAGTTCGGTTCTGTAATCCTGACCCTCCGTGAAAGAGCTGATTCTCTGACTCCTGCCACCGCCATAGCAGCACCACACTGCCTAATGTACTTAAGAGCCCTTCTAACAGCCGTGACTCCTGGGCCTCCTAATGTCCTGAGGGTGGGATAGATAGGGGGATGCGAGTTTGAGAGCTACTGGATGCTACATGTGCATGTATTTCTATCATATAATATCTGTGGTTAACTCTGGAGGTCTTTCCCTTAAATCTGTTTGTTCACTAATATGATACACGCAACTTCTACCCCCTTTTTTCTTGTAGTTTTGTAACTTTTCAGTAAATAATAATACTTATTATGAACTATCTTAAAGGGATAGTTTACCCAAAAATTAAAATTACTTAAATAAAACACTTACTCACCCTCAAGTTGTTCCAAATCTGTATGACTTTCTTTCTTCAGTTGAACACAAAGGAAGATATTTTAAATAATGTTGGTAATCAAACAGTAGCCATTGACTTCCATAGTAGAAAAAAAAGACTATGGAAGTCAATGGCTACCATCAGCTGTCTGGTTATCACCATTCTTTAAAATATCTTCTTTTGTGTTCAACAGAAGAAAGAAACTCATACAGGTTTGGAACAACATAAGGGTGAGTAAATGATAACAGATATTGAATCTATAATCAGCTAAATGCTATAAATTAAATATTAATATATATTATAAATATGTTAAATAATCATATACCTTAACTGAAATATTCTATTCTATTCTATTCTACTCTATTCTACTCTATTCTAATACTTATTTTAAATACAGTGGCCCCAAAAGTATTTGGACAGTTAAGTCACACTTCAAAATGTATGAATATCAATGCATTAGATACACTAAACTATATCAAACCAGTTGACATTTATTTTAAAGAAAAATAACACAAGCACCATTATTAAGTAAAAATTACTTTAGGGCCAAATGGTTAAAAGTCATTGCAAAATGATTGTGTTTAAATGTTTTTTATTGTTCATTAATCTACTGTGTATGAAAAGCATCAAAGTCATATGAAAGCTCTTGAAAGTGCAAACTCACTGCTAATTCTGGATAATGGTTTCATTTTAAGACTTTTCAGCACCAATAAATGTGGATTGCTTTTCCCCCCCCGTTTTCTTGATCAGCCCTAAGGGAGGAGTTAATCACTTGACATTTTTAGTGGATTTTCAATTAACCCATGACAACTGTAACCCATAAACCTTGTCTGCTCTTTACTTTTTGCCAAAACCATGAAAATGACTTAAATAAATGGCTCATTAGTTCCAGCACTTGGCCGTCAGAAGTTGTTATCAATTCACGCTAGTCTCCACCGAGAACATGTTTATTCTGAATTAAGGCTTTTTAGTGACGTGTATCGAGACTGTCCATAAATTTCCCTACTTCCTACATACTCATTTGGTTTTTTTATTTCTCAGTAGACTTAAATATACACCACAGAAGTTCCCGAAACAAACGTTTTTTTTTTTTTTGCATGAGCTATCCAAACTCAAAGACTTGTTTCTTCTGCTTCTTAGCTCCAGTCCAAAACTATTCTTTTTTGATTCACTTGGTTCCCATCAGGAATTGTCTGGCAAACAAAATGTAATGTTTATTTCTGTAAATACTTAGTTGGATGTGTCTAAAAAAAAACTTTTGGATACTTTTCTTCTTGTTTTATGTCAAATGCAGTTCACAAAGCAGCAAATGAAGTTAACAAATCACCGAAAGCAGAGGAAAAACAAACTTACCAGTGGCTTCATTCCGACGCAGACTCTACGGGCACAGGAAGGTGAGAAACACTGCTCTGAACTAGTAGTTAATCACGATAATCAATTATAGTGGTGACTTGTAAACGTACACCATCTCACATGTTGTGAATGTGCTGTGGTGTAAATTGTGTTAGAGATAATCTATTTAATTACTTTTTTAGGGAACATTTCCTCCCTGATATTGGCCATGATATTCTTAATGGTGGGAGAGTGCAGCTTGTGGTAAGAGCCTTTTTTTTTTTTTGGCTTTTCTTGCTTAAACCAGTTCACTAACCTGACACTGTTCACTTTTTTCACAAGTACTATTGGATCCTATGCTAAATAACTGTGAAGTTACATTTAAAGTGGTACTCATACAAATTAAAAAACTTACTAACAATTGCTGTTCTCAGCCCCGTAAATACTTATAGGAGAGTGAATTTATGCATGTTTGAGTGTGTTAGTGGTTGTCTATACTTTAATTAACCTTTTTTTTTCTTAGGCCACTGGGGACAGAGACGGTGCAGATTCGGGATCAAGATTTTGGGCTGACTCCACTGATGTCTCTCCACCTCTTAAAACACATACTCGAGCTCGGAGATACTCTGCTGAAAACAAAAGTGAGTCTTTTACTTAAGTGAATTAACATAAAAAATAAATATAAAAAACACATTTTTTTCTTAATGAGAATATCTGTGCCAGGTCTGTTTATATTTGGTAATACTAATAATTATCAAGAGACCAACTGCATATTCATGCAGTGAACATTTTATTTATTTCTTTAATTAAGTGTTGCGTAAAAATATTGCTTGAGCAGACCATTTGCATTTTAAATGCTTTTTGCTGATAAAAAAAAAGATTATGAAGTATGTAAATTCCCATTAACATTAGAAACATCTGTGCCCTCATTGTTGATAGTATCACACAAGCCAAAAAAGAACGTTTTTGGAAAGCAGAGAAACTCCCTTCTCCACTTCTGTTATGAGTACATACAACACACTATTAAATACATTTCTTTACTTTATTTCTTTTTATGCTCCAGGTTTAGGTTGTACTCAGAACATCATCGCCATATGATGTATCTCAGTAATAATTTATGAAATGTTAAGGGATGGGAATAATTAAGGAAGAATTTTAAAACACTGCGGACTTCACACAATGATGTGAGGTTAAATCATGTCAGTCAGGTGCCAAATCAAATACTGCACACAGAGTGCAGTGGGTGTGGCATGAAGCGCTCGATGGAAACTGACATGAATGTACACATCATCTGGCTCACTTGATAACCTATTACAACATCACACAAATCTGATTTTACAACAATTGAAAACCACTTGACATCACCATGCACTTTTGTTAAATGGAAAAAGCAAGTTTGATATTTTTTCCCACCGGAGAATTTTTTTCCACTGACCAAATATAGACAAATGAATGTGTGATAACTTTTAGACAAACATTTTTACACTTTATTTTAGGGTCTTTTAACTAGTTGCTTATTAGCATGCATATTACTAGAATATTGGCTGTTTATTAGTACTTATTAAGCACATATTAATGCCTTATTCTGCATGACCTTATTCTACATTCTTAATCCTACCCAATACCTAAACTTAACAACTACCTTACTAACAATTAATAAGAAGTAAATTAGGAGTTTATTGAGGGAAAAGTCGTAGTTAATAGTGAATATGTGTTCCCTATACTAAAGTGTTACCACATTTTTAATAATGTATATATAATGTATATTTTAATATATATATATATATATATATATATATATATATATATATATATATATATATATATATACGGTCAAACCAAAAATTATTCAGACATTTTTTATATATTTTTACTAGTGGGTGCAGGACACTATAGTTCATTTATGTAAGTGAGGATAGCAAAATAAAGTAAACTGTGACATATTATACCCAAATATTCTTCATACAGTGGACTACCAGTAAAATTGATAAAAATTTTGAACCAAAAATTATTCAGACACTTTGACCTGACCATGTTTTGCTTAAGTGTTATCTGACATAATTAAGATTATTTTTTTCTGACACAGTTTAACTCTGAGATCTTGTCATATTTTATTACCATTTTTTAAGCTATAGTGAATAAACTGTAATAATGAATTAAATGTTCAAGGTGTCTGAATAAATTTTGGTTTGACTGTGTGTATATATATATATATATATAATATTATTTCACAATATTACTGTTATACAGTATTTATGATCAAATAAATGCAGCTTTGGTGAGCATAAGACACTACTTCCAAAAAAAAATCTTACCGACCATAAACTTTTGAGTGGTAACATATATATATATATATATATATATATATATATACATGTAAAGTCTTAGGCCACCACCAGCTTTGTTGTTTTAATGACCATCCATATTTATTTTTCAGTCTCTTTATTACATTACAAACAGGAATATATAAATATATAAAATACAGGAAATATGTACACAAAATGTAAAAAAAAAAAAAAAAAAAAAAATCTGAACAAAATGGCTTCATTTAGCAAAAATCAGTATTTAGTGTGACCTCCTTCCATTTTCTCAAAAAAAAAAAACTCTGAGAAACTTATCGTCAGATTTTGAAAGTTTTCTTGGCCGTCCAGTTCTTTTCCGTTCCATTTAGGTTTAAGAGAGCCGGTTCCTGCTATTGCTCAACTGTAATGGGAGGTCAATAAATACTTTCCACTTTAGCCTATAAAAGCTGTTTTTTTCTGATTTTTTCTGTTTTTTAATACTGCATACAAATTTATTGTATTTTCTGCTTATATTCTAAAAAGAGACTAAGAAGTAATTATATATAGTCATTATATTATTGCTAAAACAACATCTGATGGTGGCCTAAGACTGTTGCACAGTACTGTGTATATATAATGTATATATATACACATATATATGTATATGTGTGTGAGTGTATAATTGTCTATGTGCACATGTGTCAGCTTAGCAGACAGATGCCAGGGTCGATGAGGGGACGGGGGGGAATAATCTCTCGTTCAGCAGGAAACGGTCAGCGAGAGACCCCTGACACCTCACTGATTAAGTGCGAGCTCTGTCACACACTCTGTGCAACTCAGGACTCACCCTGACAAAGATCCCTCTGAGTGACACAAGCAAAGCTCAGCGTATTTAACATAGTGATGTCGGACTGTGAAGGCTTTTCACTGTCTGTCCTAATGAAGCCAAATTGGATTCCGCTGATGATTTGAAAATGAAATCCACGAGGATGCTGACAGCCTGACCGACTGAATGACTGACTAGCTGTCTGAATGACTGACTGAATCAAGACTTTCACATAGAGGTATTTATAGGTGAATTAATGGAGAGAGTTTAGCAGTATGACGGCTGATTCTGTAGATCAAAGAAAATTTAAATGCAAGATTTCTTTATAGATTAATTTTACAGTTTGTATGCAAAAGCTATTCCTCTATAATCCACAAATATCAGTACGCTTTTTCTGAAAGAGAATGTTTTATTCCCGTTGCGTGTTAGCCTGTTTATCTGCTAACATAATACAAATTTTCTCAGCCCCTCATAGGCCTCTTGTGATTTGAATTGGATCAGCGTGAGCGATTAGGTCATGGGCACAAAGTTGACATGCTTAGTACTATGTTCAATTACAGTAAGGACTCTATAAATACTACTTAGCTTTAATGCAACAAGATACCCTCTACTTACTGGGGCCGAGCCATAAAGAACAGTTTAGGGAGCCATAAACGTTTTCATTATGTGTGTAGAGGAAATCTCCCGGTGCCTCATTTTTTGCCCTCTTTCAAAGGTAATGGGAGCAAAATGGCTGAAAACAATTTGTTTGGTCACAGCGGTTAAGTGAGTGTGTGGCTGTTTTATTAAATATCAGCCCACAGAATCCGGGTAACAACATTTGTCTCTTTGAATATAAACGTCCAGGGTTTGAGGTGCAATTAATATCCATCGAGGGCTGACGTCTAGTTTTTCCATTTTAATCAACACAGACAAGGGACAAATGAAGACAAATGTAGTAAAAAGAAAAATATTATAATATGTATTAGCTAAACAATTACTACATTTGTAAAATGGGTTTATTTTAAGGTAACATTGTAACAGTGTAATTACACAAATAAGTACTGAGCAATATTTTGTGGTTAAGGTTAGGATTTGGTTTAGGGTTAGTTACTTGAAATTATGCATAATTTACAGTACATGTAATGTAAAACTGTCACCTTAAAATAAAGTGTTTAGGTAAAATGTATTGAATTTATTAAGAGCCAATTTTTTGAATAACATATTTTGTTGGAGAATTCAGGGTAGTAAGATGTGGTACACAGTAGCCTCTCGAATCTATGAAGTTTTACCTGGTGTTTCGTTTTACCATGTATGACTTCTGGCTGAGCACAGCAATGGTTTCTACACGTGGAACGCATCAGCTACAGAAAAAAGCTCGCTTTGTTCAATGTTTACAAGAACTGTGCTTGTAAGAAACACCAGAAATGTCAAAGTCTTAACAGGTAATTGAAAATGTATTAGCATTATTGAAGGTGTATTTTTATAAAATTATCTTTGTCTTCACAGAAACAGAAGTGCCATCACCCACCAGAGTCAATTCAGCTCCGACCCGAAAGGAACGCATCTCGTTCCGGGACAACCCAGTGCGACACAGTGGAGGCTGGGGTGGAGGAAAGAAGAGGTCCAAATTGAACAAGTAAAAAGATAACCACATCAGCTTGTGTTTGTTGCACTGAGATAATATTGATTCAGTTTGTTCTTTTGTTTTCACCCTTCATATTTGCGGCCGTGTATATATTCAGAGTGTGATGGATGTCTTGTTGATGTAAGCCCTTAACAAGACTTACAATGCACATTTGATCTCCGCTGAAATTCCTTGCAGCTGCTGTTTTTACTAAAATCCAGCTTCCTCTCCTGCAAATGAATTAGAAGCAATGGATGAGATATAGCCCAAATATCTGCAGGCGGTCACAAGATACGTATTGCTTTCATGTATCACTCCATTTAACATGAGCACTGCGAGCCATGGAATGGGTGGAAACCATTTACAAATGACATGCTTAATATGCAGACAATGACAGGCAATAAAAACCAGCTTGTTCCTGTTTCAATTTACTTGAGTTTTTTTTCTTTCCTTATACTGGGATTTTGTGTTGTTCATAAAGCTAAAAATAAAATGTTGCACATTTAATGAAAGTAATATATCAAAGATTACTGTCAATAAAGTATTTGGTTTGTAGCTCTGCCTCAAACACCTATTTTTTAATCTCTGATAACATGCATCTATGGCAAAAAGTCCAAAAATAGGTAAAAAAAAAATAAAAAAAAAAAAAATGCATACATCAGAGTTAGATGTGCTTTCTTAAGTGTTAGTGTCAGATAACAGAAAATATCCTTCTTTTTGTATTTGAACTTTCTGGCGCATCTTTTAACGTCTAGAAATGATCAAATAAATCTTGAAAAATGGTACTTATTAGCGGGAGTTTCGGCATTGTGTTTGGATAAGCAGCCCATATATATATATATATATATATATATATATATAGCAATAGATACTATTTACACTAAGTGACAATAGCAGCATTTTCTTAGCGATATGCTATTTTCACTAGGGGAAAATAGCAATAGATTGTATTTACACCATGTAAAAGTATCAGTTCTTCGCAATAAGAGTAAAGATGCTATCTATACTTTATATTGGCAGATACTATTTGCACCTCAGTATTTTTGTACATTAACAGGATGCAATAATATCATAGAGTGTAAATGATTATATTTATTAAAATTATTAAATGGATGCTGCCCTATTGGGAGAATAAAAACCCTCCCTATACCTTCCCCTAACCCTACCCAGTAAACACTTTTAATATTATTAAACGCTCATTTGCAGTTTATTTCTGCTTGTAGAACATTATTTTCATTTTTATTGAAAATAAATGCAAGCTCGGCAAAAGGTGGATTCAAACCCACGTCGATCGTGTTAAAAGCCAGGTCTGCGAGCCTCGCTACTGCTATGCCACTGAATACGTTGAATTACGCGCATCTTTTTTAAAACTTGAGTGGCCCAACCAGACATTGGTGGGCGGGCTAGTGTAAATAGCGTTTGCCAAAAAGGAACGCTATTTGCACTTAGTGTAAATAGACACTCCGTATATGGCAATATATATATATATGTGTGTGTGTGTGTGTGACTATGTATGTGCACACACACTTATAGACAGACAAACTGACTGACTGAATGCAAAAAGATTTCAGTATGACTCCAAAGACAGTACATTTCCAAGTTTCCACTTTTGCTGAATCTCAGAATAACAGACTGAATTTGCACACTGATGCCAGTGGGTAATTCATGCCAGTTGTTACCCACAGAAAACATAGGCAAACCCTGACAGATAATCTTTTCAACTGCCAGTGAGAGCAGATCTGTACAGGGTTAGTAAAACCCTCCTGAGCCATATAAAACCTATTGGTTTGTTTGGGTTTCTAATAGACTACGTTGTATTTAACTACCCAGGAACGCATTATGGGGAAAATAAATACTCATTGAATAATTCTTCACACTAAAATGAAAAGGCCTTTCAAACCAAATTTCACGTTGCAAGCTCAGTGCATCTGGCCTGACCTGAGCAGCTCAATCACAGCAGCTGGAAGAAGTGGTTGTGGCCAAAAAATGTTTATTATCATTTTAATTACTTAAGTGACTGCAAAGGCGTATATACACAAACCCAGCTGACACGCTCGTACTGACCTCTGACTTTCACCAGAGATTCGTTCTGTCTATAGTACATAAGAAAGTGAGAGAGAGAAAAAGAGAGAGGCAATAAACAATGGCAAACATGTCATTGGCCTGAAAGCCTCATGTGGCCTGTACAAAACCATTAAAATGAATTAAGAATGTATAATGGAGAAAATCACTAACTTCTCTCTGTACCAATTTGATCAGATTAAAGAGATCCCTCTGTCATTCAGGGTTATTATTATAACTGAAACTAAAACTAAAACCATAAAAAAAACATTTTCCATTTTCATTTAGTTCAACTTCATAAAATAACTAAAACTAAAACTTAAATAAAATTAATAAATGCTATATAGACATATTTAAAAAATGTATAAAAATGACCAAAACAAAATTATTAAACTTTATCTAAAATTTTAATTAAAACACACACACACACACACACACACACACACATATATGAAAGGTCATTCAATTATTAATAAACTATTAATAATATTATTATAATATTAATAATATTAATAAAAACTATAATAGTATTTCAATGTCATTATATATTTGCTCTTCATGTTATATATTATATTATAATATATTATATTATATTTATTATATTATACCAAGGACAAGGATCCTCAGTTTATGTGAAAGTATGAATATTGTAGGCCTATGTTATTAAGACTTAATATATCATGTTAACACGTTTGAATTAATAATTTAATAAAGTGTCGATTTGGAGGACATTTACCCATAATGTTGCAAAGTTTTTTTTATTATTTATTTTGGTATTGAAAGGATTAAATGGCAGATCAAGTGTTTTAAATATCTCATTGCTTTAATGTTCACTTATTTGAGTTGATTTTGCAGTATTGTATGTATTTGCGCGCTTAATTGAGTGAAATTAGGCCGTAAGCCATATAGCTTCATCTGCGCTTTCATGTGCTTGTCTTCTAATGCGCAGACAAAATTTCAACAAACCACACAGAATTTCTCACATTTTCCCCTCAGCAAGAGGTCCAAATAGAAGGTTATTTCAGAGCCTTAATAAGAAACCCCCCTGCTACTTAAGAGCACCCTATTTATTTTCATTTTTTTCTCGGAGTGGCACCATCAAACCCCAAGCATTGTAAGTGACCCTTAGATATGGCTAGCCTAGCAGGTGGTAAGGTTTGCTGGCAGAGAGAAGACGGTGATCTCTTACACACACTTTGGAGTGAGGGTGGTATCGGATGACGCCTTTCCTGTTTGAAATACAAACATTTAGGTGGTCGCAAAATCATTTTGGTGCCGAGCTTTATAATCTCGCATCCAAAAATGACTCTTGCAAATGCTTAAACGGCCTCACGCTTACTGCGCGTGTCACAACTGTTGCTGACGGGAATGTGAAGCTCTTCGTTGTTGGCATTATCAGTGGATTTTGGATAAAGTCAAGTGTGCCAATTGAGCTAAACTTCTGATAAATGTATAACAGAACAAACTACTCTAATAGGATATAAAAAGGACAGTTTTAAATATCACACTTTTGTTGAACTGTTTCTCCGTTTTTCTTACAGATTCATTCTATTTTCCACAAAAAACAAACTCTTATCAGACTCGATAATGGATGACAATTGGTATTTATGAGGATATAGCTTGTCGAAAGGCGTGAAAAAGTGTTAACTTTTATTTTTTTATTTAGGTCACAGTAACAGTTGAGTTTTATGAGTGTGACTGGTCATCATCACAAGCGCGCGCCGTCGTGATATTATTCGTCTCTTGATCGGAAGATTCAGATTGACATTTCATGAATAACCATTAGAATAGAAAGTTAGGCTATAAGAAGAAAAATAATATTTATAAAATGCTGCAGCAAATACCTGTTTGGTTCACTGAAACTTGTATCTGTACCTTAAAAATGTAATAAAAAAAGACCGTACTTGCAATTTTACTGGATTGTAAAAACGTTTGATAGAAGTAAAAAGTAAGAAGTACGTTATAATTTAATCGAAAATGTATATTATATTTAACAAGCCAATATACATACTTTATTTAAAAGTATTGCTAAGATTATTTTTAGTAAGTAAAACGTATAAATCACCTTATCATTCATATAATTATAATATAAAGCAAATAAGATGTTTAAATAATTTAATGACATTTACAGAAGTGTAAAATAAATGTTTTTATCAAGTGCCATATCGTAACGCCTCACTATATTTTTCTGGCAATAGCCTATAAGAATATTCGCTGGAACATACGCTTACTGAAATTAATATTAAGAAAATTAAATATGCTTTAGTTACTTATTTGCAGTAATAAAAATGAAATACAGTTTTTCTACAAAATTTACTTTAGTGTAGCCGAGCGTTTTGATGTTTTCCTCGTGATGTTATTTATGAATAACTTTATTAATTTTATTAAATAACGTAAAAAAAAAAAAAAAAAATCTAAAGCATCTATGCTTTATAAAGACGACTATACTTTATACTGTTCTTTAAACATTCACCAACTTTAATATGTTTAGGATGAAATGCTTAATTGTTTACAAATGGTTTAACACTTTAAATATCGCGCGATAGGCTATATAGGCTACTCTTGTCGGATTTATCAGTTAAATAATCATTATGGATATCCAAACACACTGAAAGCGAAAGCAAGTGTAATTGTTTCATTTCGGGTCATCACAGAGTTTCATAAATCTTATTTAGTGCTTGTGCGCGTGGGTGGAGTTTCACCATCTCCATATTCAGAAGTTGGGTGGTTTCTTGAATCTCCCACTCTTTGCCGTATAAAGAGAGGCCCTCGGTCTCTTTAAGACAAGACAAATTAACGACTTGTACAAATAATTGGCTGCATTGCTTCATTTTTGACATCACTAAAACATTTATGGTGTCCATTGACGCGCTTCATGCTTGAGACGAGGCCAGAGGACCATGATGGAGTACTTGAGCGACAAGTTCTCCTTGAAAAGTCAAGCGATTAAAGGCAGCGATTACTACATGGACCAAGTCATGGAGACTTTAGACAATGTGCCGTACTACAACAAGACATCACCTAAATGCGTTCAAGCCTTCTCGATGCAGAGCAATGATCAACACAGCACGATGGACAGATCGTCTCCGTGTGACAACCAAAACAGTAAGTCTGGCTTTGAGAATTTTCCCCTCCCCAACTTTGTAAAATGTAACAAAACATTTAGTAAAATCCTTAAAGATTATTCAGTGGTTGTTTGCAACACATTGGTTCAGTAAAGAAGTTGCTGTGTGGTTCTCTAATGAAGTTCTTAAGAGTTTCTTCAGGTCAGTGCGTTGAAGTTCAGATAATTTAAAGCAACGATTTATAGTGAAAAGTGAAAAATTATTTGTCAGATTGTTCTGTGGAATTGCTATAAAACCAATTTTTATAATAACCTTTATTTTTATGTGACAAAAGATACATTATTTAGAAGATGAAGTTCTATTTTATTTATTGTTATGGCTACGTTTATAGTGAAAAAAGCTAATGTAAGAATTGAATGTGAAAAATATATATGCAGATTTAACCAATATTTAAATAGGTTTTTGAAAGGTTACAACTTTTCAACAATTAGCCTTGAGTTACAATGTGTAATATTAGTATTTAAAAATGTTATGAACAAAAACAGCTAAAAAAAATGGTTACTTTTGTTTTTATATATATTTTTAAGAAATATGTCCCTTGTCTAATTCCTTATATAATTCTAAATAAACTTTTTTTGGCCTTTAAAATAATATTCTTCTAAGCGCATTTTCTATTATCCGCTAATCAGTTAACAGGCTACTTTTGGTAACACTTTTCATTAAAAAGTAATTCGAAAACATAATGCTGCAGATAAGTGATTCATTTTCATTAAAAGATCATTATTAAAATAAATGAATGTCATTTTATTCCCCGATTGATCATGGACTAAATGGACAAATAATAGGCCTATACATGTGTACCTACATTCCATCCGCTTTCTTTTCGCTGTAAAGTTACATGAACAGTTGACATATAACATGTCCATGAGCTGTTTTTTATTTATATAGATATGAATAAAGTGTATATTTAGGGTCATAATTTTGAGATCATCAGCCTACGGTGTAGCAAAAATATTTGAAAAAGTAGCCTACTACAACTTTATTCCGTGCAGTTTCTTTGTGTTGAAAAAAAAAAAAAATGTTTAAATAAAGTTTTACATTTAGTTTTAGATGCTGCTGAAAATGTCTGCAGTTTTATGTCAACTATACCCATATTTTAATAATGATTATAGGCGTGAATTACTGCGCTCCAAAAACCGAGGACAGCAGCCTGCACGCGATGGAGAACTGCTGCAGTATCAGAGTCTCACCGGCTACAACCGGACCAGACAAAACAGAGCTGGACGACATCGGCGAAAAATGCGACAGCAACGTGTCGAGCAGCAAGAAGAGACGCCATCGCACAACCTTCACGAGCGCTCAACTAGAGGAACTCGAGAAAGTCTTCCAGAAAACCCATTACCCAGATGTGTATGTGAGAGAACAGCTGGCCATGAGAACAGAGCTAACGGAGGCTAGAGTTCAGGTAACTGCTCAGTTTCATTTGGATAATTCTCTAAAACTCTTTCGCTTTTTTTAGACTTATGTATAGGCTCTCAGTGCATTTAGGCCTTGTCGGAGAAAAACGCCATTATGTTTGAGGACAACAATTTGCTCACTTTAAAACACTAAAATCACCTTTGATTCGCCATACTTACACGCATTCCTCGGCGTAAAAATAAAAACAAACTATAATTGACATCTTAACTTGAATTTCCGTATTAAATGTTGAAGTTAAAATGAAAGTGGTGCAATAACCTGCACTTGTACGTTCATTCAACACATTCTCACTCCCAACTCGTCACACAGGCCTCTATTGTCGCTTGGTCTGGACACCTCGGCGTCACTTTTTAACTCACGAGGTACCTCTTTAGCGTCATTTTTCGACATGCAGGGTACTCCATTGCTTTCAGTGAGAAACACACACACAGACGCGTTCGACAAATGCTATCGCAACGATGAAATTATATATTGGGTTATAAAAAGTGACCTCGAGGGGTCCTGCAGGCGTCAATATGTGACGAGTTTGGTGAGAATGTGTTGGTTCATTGCGCCTGAAAACTCATGAAAAATATTAAAGGACAGAAATTAAGATGCTGTCGTGATGAAAACATGTTTACAATGCTCACTAAAATACCTGGCATTTATTACCATCATTTAGTTATAGATCTGTATTGTTTTCAGTCTAAACGTAGCAACCCTTCCTATGTCACAATTCATGGATTTAATGTCACAGCCCTATAATTGACTTCACATTTAATCAAATATATTTAAATAAAAATAAACAAATAAAGTAAAACAACAAAAAATAAATTCTGATTTCTTTTTTAAAATTGTGCCTACATAAAATGTTACCTCAACATTCATTCATCATGGAAAAATAACTCAACTTTTCTCTTCCTTTTTAAGGTATGGTTCCAGAACAGAAGAGCGAAGTGGAGGAAGAGGGAAAGATATGGACAGATCCAGCAGGCCAAAAGCCACTTTGCAGCGACCTATGACATATCAATGCTGCCCCGGACAGACAGCTACTCACAGGTGATTCACTTATTTGCATCATTTTTACAAAAACTAAAATATAAAAAAAAATAAACAGGCATATTTACCTGTATTGGCAACCCTATATTGTTGTTCTGCACTGTTTGAATGTCTTTAACCCATATATTTATAATACGTCTCAGAAGTAATCATATTTGTCATACATTGTAGAAGTAGATTTCATGATCATTTTATTAAAAAAAAAAAAAATGGTGACACTTTATTTTGATGGTCCCTTTTGAACAGTAACATCGCAACTATATGTCAACTAACTGCTAAAACAATATTAGTAGACTGTCTGCTTAATATCTGCCATCTCTTTATTGTGATGGTCCCCTAACAGACATTCTACTGACTATAAGTAACTTTGCAAGTACATATCATTCTACTTACAGTGCTTACAGTCTACTAATACTCTACTAAAACTCTTGACATGTAGGTGCAACGTTCCTTATAGTCAATAGAATGTGTTAAAGGGACCATCAAAATAAAGTGAAACCAAAAAAATTATTCAAGGTGACAGTATTTATTGATCTGATTACTGAAAAGTCACATAACATTTGACCTAATTTCAGCAAATAGCATATAGTCCTTACCCAAACACAGTGCATGAATTGTTGACAGCAAGCATTAACCTTTAGAGCTTGAATCTTGAGACGGGTGTGGGCGGTCAGTCAGAGCCGCCGCACGGTAACTGACAAAAGCTGCTGGGAGGATAGGAGAGGAAAATTTACATGGCACCGCAGGACCTCAATTTCCTTCATCCGAGAGCAGATTCCTCTCTCATGCGTTTTCTATAGTCATATATATAAAAAAAAGCCTTAATTTGACATTACAGCAGGTCCTTATTGCACCAGGCATGTTGTAAACCAGACTGCAGGGCTTGTGTTTGTCTTATGCCCATGACATGTGTACGGTCAGATTTTTGTGGTGAACACAGATGCATTTTTGTGGACTGCAGGGTTTGTTTTTAAAAGCCTGGTCTGGATTCATTTAAAGTCTTGGACATAATCGTCACTGTATTTTAATGCAGATTGAGGGTGTATCTGATATGATGTCATCGGTTTATCAGAAACTTTTCCCAGGCATACTAAAATGCATAGATTTATAATTTAAAATTGAATTAACTTTCCAAATCAGAATCTATGTTGATTTTTCAAACATTTAGATTTCTTTATTTTGATTATTATTCAAGCCTGTTTTTTTCCATCTCCACTTCATCTAGACATGTACCAAACACAGTGTTTTTTGTCTCACATTCATTCGCATATTTAAGTGTTAATGATTTCTCTGACCACACAGATTCCCAACAACTTATGGACAGGTCCCGCTCCAGGCAGCTCCGTAGTGTCGTCCTGCATGATCCCGCGAGGTTCCCCTCCCTGCGTGACATCTCCCTACCCTCACTCGCCGAGAGCCGCTGAGCACGGTTACGTGGGCTTCCCCAATCACCAGCAAAATCAGTTTGGAGTTAATCACGTATCTCTCAATAACTTCTTCGCCGATTCACTTCTGGCTCCTTCACCGAACAGTCACGCCGCGTTTGAAACCAAACCCGAGTTTGAACGGCGGTCCTCCAGCATTGCTGTACTGCGCATGAAGGCTAAAGAACATGCAGCCAACATATCTTGGGCCATGTGAACTCTGAACTTATTCTAATAGTTGTGTTCTGAACAGTTTTTGCCTAGTAATAACAATACAACCAGTTACTTTCAAGTGGCTGCCCAATTTTTAATATTACTTTTTATATTTTTATTGGAACGACAAAGATATCAGCCCGTGATTATAGACTGTTTAAAAATTCTGGAAAAGTCTTTTAAAAATAATTTAATTAAAAAACCTCTTAACTGAACAGTGTTTTTTCTTCTTTTGTCTTAGCATCTCTTGTAGTTATGAATATGAAGGGCAGAGAACTCAACAGTTTTACACTCTCATAACGTTAACAGAGATGTTATGGCTGACATACTAACACTATGTCTGTGTGCTTTGCAGCAAAGCTGTTTAACGCTCTCTAGCTGTGGCTAGTCTGCAGTGCCACATGCAGAGGAGCACATTTTTTATTTTATGGGAATAAAAGTTCATTTAAATAATCAATGTGTTTCCTTTTTTTCATTCTCTTAGCTTCTGCTCTCTTTTGATAGAACATATTGATTCACCATTAGATTTTTTTTTTTTTTTTTTTTTTTAATCATATAAGCTACCTGTTTTATGAATTAGGTCCAATTTAAAATATCTATTTTTTCTGTTTTAATATATTTTAAAATTATTATAGTAATTACAATAACTGGGTAATAACTAGGTACTAACCCTGAACCTAACCTTAACCCATGTAGTTACCTTATATTAAGGTACTTTCATAGGTAAGTAGACTGTAAGTACACATAAAGTGCAACCAAATTTTCAGCATCATTACTCCAGTCTTCAGTGTCACACGATCCTTCAGAAATCATTCTAATATCCTGATCTGCTGATCAAGAAACATTTCTTATTATTATCAATGTTAATTAATGTTAATCTTAATTTTTATTTTTATTTTTCACATGGAAAGCGTGATATGTTTTTTTTTTTTTTTTTTTTTAGGGTTCTTTGATGAACAGAAAGTTCAAAACAACTGCATTTATTTGAAATAGGTTATTTTTGTAACAATGTAAAAGTCTTAACTGACCTTTGATTAATTTAATGCTGAATAACATTTGTGTACGTTTTTAGTACAGTTATGATATTATATTTGTGTTTCTGAGTAAACTGACAAAATAAGCCGTACTAAATAATTTTCTGGTTTAGTACTGATCCTTTTTCAGCTACTCTGTTGCTCTATTTCTCCTTTTGAGACTAACACAACTTTATCAAGTTAGTCAACTGTTTGTGGCTTTTGCCAAATAAACAACCAAAAAATGTTCTCCTGTTTTTCATCCACAAGTTTTTAAGTAGCACTGAGGTGTTTTACACTTTGCAGAAATGATATACTTTTGTATGTTATGTATAAATAGAGTTAACAGGGATGCCTAGTTTAAAAAAAAAAAAAGTCACTGGAAGAGTATCTTATGTAAATTAGAAGCAAAATAATCATTTCCGTGTTACACGTTTATTTAATGAGATTTAAGATTATACTTTAAAAATTTTTTTATTTTATTTTATTTTTTTCAGTTTTATGACTTGCTTGATACAAACTATTAGTATTTTGTATTGACTGTTGTGGAGTGAACCTTTGTTAATATTTTTGTACTTAGACCAGTGAATCTCAATCTTTTTGACTTCAAGATTTAGTTGTTTTAGCCTATTTTTATGTTTGTTTTGTTTTATTTTAAATCATTTTAAGTCATCTTGAGGCCTGCTAGAGGGCCCCGGCCCCCAGGTTGAGAAGCACTGACTAAGGGCACATTTACAAAACATCGATGTACTAAAAATGGCAAAGATTGACAATGCGACAGCATTGTCACAATGATCCCTGTTCAAACGGATCCTCAACTAAAAATGCTGTATTATGCATGCCAGGCCAGTAGTTGGCGATGTCACTTTGTAAAGAAATGCTACGTGCCTATAGACTGAACGCATAACACGCATGACATCACCGTTCAAGTTCACAAAATCACGTTTTTGTAATTACATGGAGACAGTAATGGTAATGTTTTCAAAAAGGTGCACTTTGAAACAGTTTTCAAAAGTTTGTGTTTTCAGGCCCCCAAAATAATATTGTAAATTAACGACTAAAACGCATAAAAAGTTTTCCAAAACGGTATTGTGTAAACGGCCCCTTTGAGTGTATCTCTGTATCCATCTCTTGGTCACTGGTCTATATTTCTCTGACTCCACAGCTTCAGTGTAACACTGCTTTCACTGTAAGACTGATGGTGTAGCACATGTGAGGCAGAAGATCCCACCACAGTCTGCTGCAGATGAGCTCCATCAGCAGGTCGAATGGGTTTGACCCTCCGGGGTGAGCCACGCTCATTAATAAAGACCCTCACGTGCTTGGGGGAGTGAAACACGCAAAAGAGATAGATCTCTCTGCTGCCCAACACTCCAGACCTGCAGTTGGGAGGGGGGAAAAAACAAAACATTTTAAAACACTATGGATTACAAAAATGTACCCATGCATTAATTATTTCCCCTTTAAACAAATAAAATTAAAATAGATTTCCGTTATTGTGATTAGACTGTAATCAAAATTGATTTGGCCGTATATACATTTGTGCTCACAGTTTAGTAACATACTGAAAATTCACTGAAAGGATGCTTCGTAACTCACTAACCAGTGAACACATAAAGAATAAAAACAATCTGGCTTTGTACATGCAGGCATGGATTTTGTGAAAGACATTTCAAAGATAAGCTGGCAAGTGCAACGGCAAAAACAAAAACAAGTCACACGGGACTTTGTGTGGAAAATGATGTGATGCCTCTTGTCCAGAAGTTTATGCCCTGACTTTGAATAGCTCTCCTCTAGACGACTCATATATTTTCCGTGCACTGTATCCTTGATGGACATTTTTGGCCCAACTCTGCAATCAAGCACAACATGGTCTTTATAATTACAGTATGCATGTAAACATACTTAGGATGTATTTCTTGTGGATAGTTTATTCAGTCGTCCCTACCAAGAGGTCCAACTGGTGCTGTACCAAAGGAAATAGCACACGTCAGACATGTCACGTCACTGTCAGATGTAATCTCTAACTGTAATTCTTGACTTTAATTTTTTTATTTGTATATATGATTTAAAAAGTATCAGGGGCAATTATATTCCAATGGTCAGTTTTGTGCCATAAAGTTTGCAAGCCAGTACAATCAATCACCCACATTACACTAAACTCACAATAATAATGAAGTCCAGTAGAGTACAACAACTGGAGAAGTGACTCACACACTCACTCTCTCACTCACTCACTTAGTGAAGCATCTTAGTGAAGATGCTATCATCTTCACTTAGTATGAAGGGCATTTTCTCAGTATCAGTTCAACGAATGATGGAATCAGTGTTTCAATTATGGAGAGAAATGTTTCTCTTACATTGTGATATTTAGGACAGATGAGCAGAAAGTGTTTCTCATCCTCTATTTGCTGTAGATATATGTAACAGCCCAATACTTATACAAACTCCTCGTAGAGCTTTAATCAGAAAAACGTCATATTTGGTCAGTCTAATCTTAAGGCCTTAGCAATGTTAACTTGTGAAGGTCTTGAGTTTTCACTAAAGGGCATGTCTGTAGCGGCCTGATAAAATTCGGATGTTTTGCCATGAAAAAGGAAGCTGTTGTAACTCAGGCATACAGTGTCCGATCTGCCCCAAACTTCACATGTGTGGTAAGAGTCCTTCCCAGAATGTTATTCTAACGTTAATCTAACATTCCTAGAACGTTATTCTAACGTTATTCTAATGTTAATCTAACATTCCCAGAACGTTAGTTTTTGGTTTGTATAACGTTATTCTAACATTAATCTAACGTTCCCAGAACATTATTCCAACGTTAATGTAACGTTAGTTTTTGGTTTGTATAAAGTTATTCTAACGTTAATCTAATGTTCTTATAATGTTATTTTAACATTTCCAGAACATTAGTTTTTGGTTCCCAGAAGGTTATTTTTAGGGCCCGAGCACCGATGGTGTGAGGAGGACCCTATTGTAATTGCTCAGTCAATTATTCTTCTTCTCTGAAATGACTCGCATTTTTGAGGGTTTAAACATGCTCGAAAACTCATGAAACTTTGCACACGCATCAGAAGTGGTGAAAATTTATGTCAGATATGGGTTTCAGAATTAGTGTGGCAAAATGGCTCGATAGTGCCACCTACAAAATTTCAGTTAAGCGCCATTCGAGCTACGTTTCACGTACAGGTATGAAATTTGGTAGACAGATGTAAAAGCCCAGTACCTACAAAAAAGTCCTTGGGTGCAAAATCTGAAAACCCAACAGGAAGTGAGATACTTTGAATTTTCTTTGCAAAATTTTTGCAGTTTTTGCCATTTCCAGACGTTGTACTTTAACAAACTCCTCCTAGAGCTTTAATCAGATCAAGGTCATATTTGGTCAGTCTAATCTACAGGCCTTTGTGACGTTAAATTGCGAAGATCTTGCCTTTCCACTAAAGGGCGTGTCTGTGGCGGCCTGACAAAGTCGGATGTTTCACCATGAAGGAGAAAGCTGTTGTAAGTCAGGCATACAGTGTCCGATCTGCCCCAAACTTCACATGTTTGATAAGAGTCCTGGCCTGAAGACATCTCTATGCCAATATTCGGTTAGTCATAGTGCCACCTGCTGACAACAGGAAATGGCATGCTTTGCACAATAATTCACTCCCAGAAACAAATTTAAATATGCCATGAAGTACCAAACATAAACACGTTAAATCATGCAACACTTGGCTAAGTGCTCATGTTTGTGATTAATGCCACTAAACAGGAAGTTGTTGTAACTCAGGCAAACAATGTCTGATCTGCTCCAAACTTCACATGATTGATAAGAGTCTTAGCCTGAAGACATCTACATGGCAATATTCAGAAATAGTCAAAGTGCCACCTGTTGGCAGCAGGAAGTGTGGCACGACGTGGCAATGACTTTGCCATATTTCAACTGTATGTACTCACTTACATGCATGTTACCCACTATTCACTGTTTTCCTAAAGCCACCGGGTGGTGATGGCCCCGGGTGCGAGGGCCCTTTCAACGCTGCTTGCAGCTTTAATAATAGTTTTGGGGTTGTAGCTGTGGTCAATTGGGAATTGAGTTTCATGGACAAGTTGAAGAGCGAGTGTGTTTAGAGGATGAGATTCTGCTGAGGGTTCATTGGAGAGGAGGGCTTTATATTGTACTGAATCAGGATCAGACTGATGTATGTTCAGCAGGTACAAGCCTAATTCAGCCCTGCAGGTGGACGTGCTTCTGTGAACCCCTAAAATGTTTTTGCCAATTTCCAAATGTAGTTTTTCTACTGAAGTTTTATCCCAATTTTTAAAATTTAGTACTGGTCCCCAAATTTCACATCCATATAAAACAACTGGTTTTATTATTGAATTATATAATTTTATCCAAGTGTTAATGGGTATTTTCAAGTGACCGCATCGTGACTTTATAGCATAGAAAGCCCTCCGAGCCTTTTCGCTTAGTGTTTTGACAGCCAGACCGAAGCTTCCCAAAGCGCTGATGTCGATGCCCAGATAACTGTAGCTGGTGCTATGCTGTAGGACCTGGCCTTTATAAGTGAACTGGTGTTTGTTTCCCTGAGATCTGGCCTTCTTCTGGAACACCATGACTCTGGTTTTGTACAGATTGACTGTCAGGTCACTCACTCACTCACTCAGTCAGGCACTCACTCAGTTACTCAGTCAGTCAGTCAGTTGCTCACTCACTCACTCACTCACTCACTCACTCAGTCACTCACTCACTCAGTCACTCAGTCAGTCAGTCAGTCACTCAGTCAGTCAGTCAGTCAGTCAGTCACTCACTCACTCACTCACTCACTCACTCAGTCACTCACTCACTCAGTCAGTCACTCAGTCAGTCAGTCACTCACTCACTCAGTCAGTCACTCACTCACTCAGTCAGTCACTCAGTCAGTCAGTCAGTCAGTCACTCACTCAGTCACTCACTCACTTACTCACTCAGTCAGTCACTCACTCAGTCAGTCAGTCACTCAGTCAGTCAGTCAGTCAGTCACTCACTCACTCAGTCACTCACTCACTCAGTCAGTCAGTCACTCACTCACTCACTCAGTCAGTCACTCAGTCAGTCAGTCAGTCAGTCACTCACTTACTCACTCAGTCACTCACTCACTCAGTCACTCAGTCAGTCACTCACTCACTCACTCAGTCACTCACTCAGTCAGTCAGTCAGTCACTCAGTCACTCACTCACTCACTCAGTCACTCACTCAGTCAGTCACTCACTCACTCAGTCAGTCACTCAGTCAGTCAGTCAGTCACTCACTCACTTAGTCAGTCAGTCACTCACTCAGTCACTCACTCACTTACTCACTCAGTCACTCAGTCAGTCACTCACTCACTCAGTCAGTCAGTCAGTCACTCACTCACTCAGTCACTCAGTCAGTCACTCACTCACTCACTCAGTCAGTCAGTCACTCGCTCAGTCAGTCAGTCACTCAGTCAGTCAGTCACTCACTCAGTCACTCACTCACTTACTCACTCAGTCACTCAGTCAGTCACTCAGTCAGTCAGTCAGTCACTCACTCACTCAGTCAGTCACTCGCTCAGTCAGTCAGTCACTCACACACTCAGTCAGTCAGTCACTCACTCACTCACTCACTCAGTCACTCAGTCAGTCACTCAGTCAGTCACTCAGTCACTCACTCACTCAGTCACTCAGTCAGTCACTCACTCAGTCAGTCAGTCAGTCACTCAGTCAGTCACTCAGTCACTCACTCACTCACTCAATCAGTCAGTCAGTCACTCACTCACTCAATCAGTCAGTCAGTCACTCACTCACTCACTTACTCACTCAGTCACTCACTCAGTCAGTCAGTCAGTCAGTCACTCAGTCAGTCAGTCAGTCACTCACTCACTCACTCAGTCACTCACTCAGTCAGTCAGTCACTCAGTCAGTCACTCAGTCACTCAGTCAGTCAGTCAGTCAGTCAGTCACTCACTCACTCAGTCACTCACTCACTTACTCACTCAGTCACTCAGTCAGTCAGTCACTCACTCACTCACTCAGTCACTCACTCACTCAGTCAGTCAGTCACTCACTCAGTCACTCACTCACTTACTCACTCAGTCACTCAGTCACTCAGTCAGTCAGTCAGTCACTCACTCACTCAGTCACTCAGTCAGTCACTCGCTCAGTCAGTCAGTCACTCACTCAGTCAGTCAGTCACTCACTCACTCACTCAGTCACTCAGTCAGTCACTCAGTCAGTCAGTCAGTCACTCAGTCAGTCAGTCAGTCAGTCACTCACTCAATCAGTCAGTCAGTCAGTCACTCACTCAATCAGTCAGTCAGTCAGTCAGTCACTCACTCAGTCAGTCAGTCAGTCAGTCAGTCACTCGCTCAGTCAGTCAGTCAGTCAGTCACTCACTCACTCAGTCACTCAGTCACTCAGTCAGTCAGTCAGTCACTCACTCACTCACTCACTCAATCAGTCAGTCACTCACTCAATCAGTCAGTCACTCACTCACTCAGTCAGTCAGTCAGTCAGTCAGTCAGTCACTCGCTCAGTCAGTCAGTCAGTCAGTCACTCACTCACTCAGTCACTCAGTCAGTCAGTCAGTCACTCACTCACTCACTCAATCAGTCAGTCACTCACTCACTCACTCACTCAATCAGTCAGTCAGTCACTCACTCACTCAATCACTCACTCACTCAGTCACTCACTCACTCACTCAGTCAGTCAGTCAGTCAGTCAGTCACTCACTCAATCAGTCAGTCAGTCACTCACTCACTCACTCAGTCAGTCAGTCAGTCACTCACTCAGTCAGTCAGTCAGTCACTCAGTCAGTCAGTCAGTCAGTCAGTCAGTCACTCACTCACTCACTCAGTCAGTCACTCACTCACTCACTTACTCACTCAGTCACTCAGTCAGTCACTCACTCAGTCAGTCAGTCAGTCACTCAGTCAGTCAGTCAGTCAGTCACTCACTCACTCAGTCAGTCAGTCACTCAGTCAGTCACTCAGTCACTCAGTCACTCACTCAGTCAGTCAGTCAGTCAGTCAGTCACTCACTCACTCAGTCACTCACTCACTTACTCACTCAGTCACTCAGTCAGTCAGTCACTCACTCACTCACTCAGTCACTCACTCACTCACTCAGTCAGTCAGTCAGTCACTCATTCAGTCACTCACTCACTTACTCACTTACTCACTCAGTCACTCAGTCACTCAGTCAGTCAGTCAGTCACTCACTCACTCAGTCACTCAGTCAGTCACTCGCTCAGTCAGTCAGTCACTCACTCAGTCAGTCAGTCACTCACTCACTCACTCAGTCACTCAGTCACTCAGTCAGTCACTCAGTCAGTCAGTCAGTCAGTCACTCACTCACTCAGTCACTCACTCAGTCAGTCAGTCAGTCAGTCAGTCACTCACTCACTCACTCACTTCGTCAGTCAGTCACTCACTCAGTCAGTCAGTCAGTCACTCACTCACTCAGTCAGTCACTCACTTAGTCAGTCACTCAGTCAGTCAGTCAGTCACTGAGTCAGTCAGTCAGTCAGTCAGTCACTCAGTCAGTCAGTCACTCGCTCAGTCAGTCAGTCAGTCAGTCACTCACTCACTCAGTCAGTCACTCACTCACTCACTCACTCACTCAGTCACTCAGTCAGTCAGTCAGTCACTCGCTCAGTCAGTCAGTCAGTCAGTCAGTCACTCACTCACTCAGTCACTCAGTCAGTCAGTCAGTCACTCAGTCAGTCAGTCAGTCACTCACTCACTCACTCACTCAATCAGTCAGTCAGTCACTCACTCACTCAATCAGTCAGTCACTCACTCACTCACTCAGTCACTCACTCACTCACTCACTCAGTCAGTCAGTCAGTCACTCAGTCAGTCAGTCAGTCAGTCAGTCAGTCACTCACTCACTCAATCAGTCAGTCACTCACTCACTCACTCAATTAGTCAGTCAGTCACTCACTCAGTCAGTCAGTCAGTCAGTCAGTCACTCGCTCAGTCAGTCAGTCAGTCACTCACTCACTCAGTCACTCAGTCACTCAGTCAGTCAGTCAGTCACTCACTCACTCAATCAGTCAGTCACTCACTCACTCACTCAATCAGTCAGTCAGTCACTCACTCACTCAATCACTCAGTCAGTCAGTCAGTCAGTCAGTCAGTCACTCACTCACTTACTCACTCAGTCACTCACTCAGTCACTCACTCAGTCAGTCAGTCAGTCACTCAGTCACTCAGTCAGTCAGTCAGTCAGTCACTCAGTCACTCAGTCACTCACTCAGTCAGTCAGTCACTCAGTCAGTCACTCAGTCAGTCACTCAGTCACTCAGTCACTCACTCAGTCAGTCAGTCACTCACTCACTCAGTCACTCACTCACTTACTCACTCAGTCACTCAGTCAGTCAGTCACTCACTCAGTCAGTCACTCACTCACTCACTCAGTCAGTCAGTCAGTCACTCACTCAGTCACTCACTCACTTACTCACTCAGTCACTCAGTCACTCAGTCAGTCAGTCAGTCACTCACTCAGTCACTCAGTCAGTCACTCGCTCAGTCAGTCACTCACTCAGTCAGTCAGTCACTCACTCACTCACTCAGTCACTCAGTCACTCAGTCAGTCACTCGCTCAGTCACTCAGTCAGTCAGTCAGTCACTCAGTCACTCACTTAGTCACTCACTCAGTCAGTCAGTCACTCAGTCAGTCAGTCACTCACTCACTCACTCACTTCGTCAGTCAGTCACTCACTCAGTCAGTCAGTCAGTCAGTCAGTCACTCACTCACTCAGTCAGTCACTCACTTAGTCAGTCACTCAGTCAGTCAGTCAGTCAGTCACTGAGTCAGTCAGTCAGTCAGTCAGTCAGTCACTCAGTCAGTCAGTCAGTCACTCGCTCAGTCAGTCAGTCAGTCAGTCAGTCACTCACTCACTCACTCACTCAGTCACTCAGTCAGTCACTCACTCACTCACTCACTCAGTCACTCAGTCAGTCAGTCAGTCACTCGCTCAGTCAGTCAGTCAGTCACTCACTCACTCACTCACTCAGTCACTCAGTCAGTCAGTCAGTCACTCACTCAGTCAGTCACTCAGTCACTCACTCACTCACTCAATCAGTCAGTCAGTCACTCACTCACTCAATCAGTCAGTCAGTCACTCACTCACTCACTCAGTCACTCACTCACTCACTCACTCAGTCAGTCAGTCAGTCAGTCAGTCACTCACTCAATCAGTCAGTCAGTCACTCACTCACTCACTCAGTCACTCACTCACTCACTCACTCAGTCAGTCAGTCAGTCAGTCAGTCAGTCACTCAGTCAGTCAGTCAGTCAGTCAGTCACTCACTCACTCAATCAGTCAGTCAGTCAGTCACTCACTCAATCAGTCAGTCAGTCACTCACTCAGTCAGTCAGTCAGTCAGTCAGTCAGTCACTCGCTCAGTCAGTCAGTCAGTCAGTCACTCACTCACTCAGTCACTCAGTCACTCAGTCACTCAGTCACTCAGTCAGTCACTCACTCACTCACTCACTCAATCAGTCAGTCACTCACTCAATCAGTCAGTCACTCACTCACTCAGTCAGTCAGTCAGTCAGTCAGTCACTCGCTCAGTCAGTCAGTCAGTCAGTCACTCACTCACTCAGTCACTCAGTCAGTCAGTCACTCACTCACTCACTCACTCACTCACTCACTCAATCAGTCAGTCAGTCACTCACTCACTCAATCACTCACTCACTCAGTCACTCACTCACTCACTCAGTCAGTCAGTCAGTCAGTCAGTCACTCACTCAATCAGTCAGTCAGTCACTCACTCACTCACTCAGTCAGTCAGTCAGTCACTCACTCAGTCAGTCAGTCAGTCACTCAGTCAGTCAGTCAGTCAGTCAGTCACTCACTCACTCACTCAGTCAGTCACTCACTCACTCACTTACTCACTCAGTCACTCAGTCAGTCACTCACTCAGTCAGTCAGTCAGTCACTCAGTCAGTCAGTCAGTCAGTCACTCACTCACTCAGTCAGTCAGTCACTCAGTCAGTCACTCAGTCACTCAGTCACTGTCACTCACTCAGTCAGTCAGTCAGTCAGTCAGTCACTCACTCACTCAGTCACTCACTCACTTACTCACTCAGTCACTCAGTCAGTCAGTCACTCACTCACTCACTCAGTCACTCACTCACTCAGTCAGTCAGTCAGTCAGTCACTCATTCAGTCACTCACTCACTTACTCACTCAGTCACTCAGTCACTCAGTCAGTCAGTCAGTCACTCACTCACTCAGTCACTCAGTCAGTCACTCGCTCAGTCAGTCAGTCACTCACTCAGTCAGTCAGTCACTCACTCACTCACTCAGTCACTCAGTCACTCAGTCAGTCACTCAGTCAGTCAGTCAGTCAGTCACTCACTCACTCAGTCACTCACTCAGTCAGTCAGTCAGTCAGTCAGTCACTCACTCACTCACTCACTTCGTCAGTCAGTCACTCAGTCAGTCAGTCAGTCACTCACTCACTCAGTCAGTCACTCAGTCAGTCAGTCAGTCACTGAGTCAGTCAGTCAGTCAGTCAGTCACTCAGTCAGTCAGTCACTCGCTCAGTCAGTCAGTCAGTCAGTCAGTCACTCACTCACTCACTCAGTCAGTCACTCACTCACTCACTCACTCACTCAGTCACTCAGTCAGTCAGTCAGTCACTCGCTCAGTCAGTCAGTCAGTCAGTCAGTCAGTCACTCACTCAGTCAGTCAGTCAGTCAGTCACTCACTCACTCACTCAATCAGTCAGTCAGTCACTCACTCACTCACTCAATCAGTCAGTCAGTCACTCACTCACTCACTCAGTCACTCACTCACTCACTCACTCACTCAGTCAGTCAGTCAGTCAGTCAGTCAGTCAGTCACTCACTCACTCACTCAATCAGTCAGTCACTCACTCACTCAATCAGTCAGTCAGTCACTCACTCAGTCAGTCAGTCAGTCAGTCAGTCACTCGCTCAGTCAGTCAGTCAGTCACTCACTCACTCAGTCACTCAGTCAGTCAGTCAGTCACTCACTCACTCAATCAGTCAGTCACTCACTCACTCACTCAATCAGTCAGTCAGTCACTCACTCACTCAATCACTCAGTCAGTCAGTCAGTCAGTCAGTCAGTCACTCACTCACTTACTCACTCAGTCACTCACTCAGTCACTCACTCAGTCAGTCAGTCAGTCACTCAGTCACTCAGTCAGTCAGTCAGTCAGTCACTCAGTCACTCACTCACTTACTCACTCAGTCAGTCAGTCAGTCACTCACTCAGTCAGTCACTCACTCACTCACTCAGTCAGTCAGTCAGTCACTCACTCAGTCACTCACTCACTTACTCACTCAGTCACTCAGTCACTCAGTCAGTCAGTCAGTCACTCACTCAGTCACTCAGTCAGTCACTCGCTCAGTCAGTCACTCACTCAGTCAGTCAGTCACTCACTCACTCACTCAGTCACTCAGTCACTCGCTCAGTCACTCAGTCAGTCAGTCAGTCACTCACTCACTCACTTAGTCACTCACTCAGTCAGTCAGTCACTCAGTCAGTCAGTCACTCACTCACTCACTCACTTCGTCAGTCAGTCACTCACTCAGTCAGTCAGTCAGTCAGTCACTCACTCACTCACTCACTCAGTCAGTCACTCACTTAGTCAGTCACTCAGTAAGTCAGTCAGTCAGTCACTGAGTCAGTCAGTCAGTCAGTCAGTCACTCAGTCAGTCAGTCAGTCACTCGCTCAGTCAGTCAGTCAGTCAGTCACTCACTCACTCACTCACTCAGTCACTCAGTCAGTCACTCACTCACTCACTCACTCAGTCACTCAGTCAGTCAGTCAGTCACTCGCTCAGTCAGTCAGTCAGTCACTCACTCACTCACTCACTCAGTCACTCAGTCACTCAGTCAGTCACTCACTCAGTCAGTCAGTCACTCAGTCACTCACTCACTCACTCAATCAGTCAGTCAGTCACTCACTCACTCAATCAGTCAGTCAGTCACTCACTCACTCACTCAGTCACTCACTCACTCACTCAGTCAGTCAGTCAGTCAGTCACTCAGTCAGTCAGTCAGTCAGTCAGTCAGTCACTCAGTCAGTCAGTCAGTCAGTCAGTCACTCACTCACTCAATCAGTCAGTCAGTCACTCACTCAATCAGTCAGTCAGTCACTCACTCACTCAGTCAGTCAGTCAGTCACTCGCTCAGTCAGTCAGTCAGTCAGTCACTCACTCACTCACTCACTCAGTCAGTCACTCACTCACTCACTCACCGCCTATTAACAGTAAAACAATTATGAAACACAAAACTATTAATGAAACAAAAATGTGAAAGGTAATGTACAATATCAAAACATTGTTCTTACTAACAAGCATTATAATTAATAAACTGTATAAATGCATAACAAACTTTTTTAATACAAACTTGCCCTGGTCCCGAGAACACAACTGAACCTTATATTTAAAATCTACTTTCATTATATAGTTGACTCTTGCTTGAACGTAGGCCAGTGTGGTTTTATTGTGTTCACTTGTTTGCCCAACACCTATAGCAAAAATATGATGATATAGTTTGAAATCAGTAAGATTTTTTGAAAGAGAAAATTAATACTTTTATTCAGCAAGGATTCATTAAATTGATCAAAAGTGAGACTAAAGAGATTTATAATGTTACAAAAGATTTCAATTTCAAATAAATGCTGTTCTTTTAGAACACGGCTTCCACAAAAATATGAGCACAATTGTTTTCAACATTAATAATAATAATAAATGTTTCTTGAGCACCAAATCAGCATATTAGAATGATTTTTGAAGGATCATGTGACAGTGAAGACTGGAGTAATGGCTGTTGAAAATTCAGCTTTGCCATCACATATTACACTACACAGAATGTGTATGGGTTAGTTTGAGATTAAAAAAGGAAATAAATGTCTAGATTAGAACTGTTGTATTGTTAGATGATGATGAGTGTTGGTCATCATATTCTCTACTTATCTCTTATAATATTACTTTACATATATTACCACTATAAGACCCATCTCTAACAACTGTCAGAAACAATGTACAAATAATGAGCTCATAAAGCAAACAACAGCATAAGCTCAGATCACTGCGAAACTCATTCTCTTTACAACATAGAATGTTCTTGGACTTAATATGAATCATCAAAACACACACACACAAAAAAAACATGGGTTATTGTGAAATATTGGATAATGCAACATTAAGGACCTCTGGGACACTTACGGCCTGTGTGCTACAAGTTGAAGACCTGCTAGACAAGAATACACCGCTCTTTGCTTAAGTACATCACACTTCTTATTTTCTTTCTATTCAAATGCCACATACAATCTCTGATGGACATTTCAGCCGGGTCCCATCATTCACAAAAACTCCCAGCATGCAGCACTTCGTGATGTTTTTAGCCCTGTGCCGAGCGAGGGGCCAGCGATCGCTCTTCCTGCCAGGACAGTTATGTATGTTCAGTAGGAGCAGCGGTGCTAGAGTCGGTACTGAGCTTCATGATTAATGAAAGCATTCCCCGAACCCAGTCTCCTGCGCAAAAGAAGCCCTGTGAGTTATTGTGTGCGAAGTGATTTTTTTATTACCTTTTCACACAGAGCTGGGCTGTTTCAGAGAGAAACATAAAGTCCTATAGATCAGGAGGAGAAGCCGCAATGTTGGCGTCTAAGATTGATGTAAACGCTAACAAATAGTAATGTTATACCTGAGGCCTGAAAACAAAGAGGACAGAAAGAATGATCAGGTGATAGAAATGCAAGTAAAACTATTTTAAGTGTTGAGTTTTATATGAAACTCACCCATGATTTAACATCAGATTAAGAAATTAGGCATGGGAGTCTTTTTGTCTTTTAAGGAGCATAAAAAATGCTGCAAAGTAGTCTATTCAGTCAGTGGGCAGAAAGCCTTTACCTTAATTTGTTGTGGCTGGTGAGTCATTGTGAGAGTGTCAGGCTTGACGTGTAACGTGCTCATGAATAGTCAGATGTGGTGGCACCCCGTTGAGATAACAATGTTTACTGATGCCAAGACAAACAGAGGCAATAAACAGGACAATTAACCATCAGAGACAAACAAACTCAATACAGGACCAAATTACCTGTGACGTCTAGATTTGAGTATTTAACATTAAATTACTTCAGTATATTAAACAATACTGCCCTTGCGATATTCAGAATATTCAGATTGTTTAACAGATTTTATATGTTAAATGGATTTAATCAAAATGAAATGTAATATATATACCCTCTTGATTAAATTAGAAATAATGTGGAAAGCTTATATAGGTTAATACAAGTTGGACAAAGCCCAAATGTATTGTTCAGCTCTCTTCCAGCATGTTAAATATCCAATAAAAGTTTTTTTTGTTAGATTAAACCTATTTATCTTTAAATAGCACATTAAATGAACACTTAATACAAAGCTCCCCACAAGAAAAAAAAAAAGACAAACGGGAACCAAATTACTTTTTAGTTGAAAAATTACAGAATCATTTAAAAAATATTGTTGTTCAGTTCAGCTTTCTGCTTTGGCTTTTAAAGCAATAGTTCACCCAAAAAGGAAAATTCTTTCATCGTTTATTCACCCTCATGTCGTTTGAAACCCATAAGACTTTCGTTCATCTTCAAAACACAAATGAAAATAAATTAAATCTATTCATCATATTAAGCAATCATTTTAAGCGCTAAAACCACAATCATGTATCACATGACAAACAAGTGGCCTCTCCTCCAGTGACTGGACTCTCACTGTGTTCCCAGCAGGAAGAGAGAGAACCATCTAAAACCCTCAATCTCCATCATCTGCACTGGATTTCTATCTGCCTAAACATCTACTGAATCACGAGAGGCACTTTTCCATCAGCTTCACTACATTAAACCCTACAAGAAACTAACAGATCTGAAGGACTACTGCAAAAGAAGCTAATAGTGGAGTGAAAATGTTATTTGTTATTTTTCCTTCTATATAACATTTTTGTTAACTTCTGTTTGTCATGATATTGGACTTTAAATGCAACTTACATTAAATAAATGACCATACCTGTGGTGTTTTGAATATAGCCCAGATCCATCACGGTCACTCAAAGTAATGGCAGCAGCTAAATATCAAAGGTTTTATTCTTAAAGTTAGACTTTAGTTTAAAGATAAACGTGGTGTCTTGAAAGAGAAAGTAAGTCATCCTTTGATGATAAAACACATGGATCTCAAACCCCTCCAGAAGTAATCTCTGAATCGCGGACAGTGACATATCACCTTGTCACAATCTCATGAACTAATGGTAGAAATGTTCGTTTCTTATCATGTATATTGATGTGATCTGCTGACCCTGTGGGCATTTGAAGCCACATCTCCAATGTCAAGCCAAGTCCTCCCACACGGTTCTTCCCTTCTCCTACTGGCTTTGAAGTTAATTCTCTGCAAGCTGAAAAATCTCAGGACCAAGTCACCTCAAAGATTAACTGAAATATTAAAGATAGGACTTCATAAAGCATATAGTGCATTTTTTATTTTTTGCAATATACTGTTTTATACTGGACTTATGCACCAAATGCCAGTGTGATGTATCCCGATCTTCAAGCAGAAGGAGCTGGATGACATATTCTGAATGATATCAATACACAATCTGACTTGTGATGCAGTCTGGAATCATAAATCACACTATGTTCGTTCATTTGGCCAGAGGAGGACTGGTCCCCCGAATAAACCTGGTTCTCTCCATTTCTGTCAACTGATGGAGTTTGGGTTCTTTAGTTGGGGACACTGTCACCTTTAGTCGGGGACACTTAAAGGGTTAGTTCACCCAAAAATGAAATTTCTGTCATTAATTACACACCCTCATGTCGTTTCAAACCCGTAAGACCTTTGTTCATCTTTGGAACACAAATTAAGATATTTTTGATGAAATCCAAGAAGAGGTTTCTGATCTTCCTATACACAGCGCTTCGGGTTCTATGTCAGAACGCTGACTCATTTTTGGCCAGCTCCTATGCATGCGTCGTGATGCTCACGTAAATAGCGTCGGCCGATACTGAGCCGGCGTTCTGACATAGAACCTGGAAGTGCTGCACTGTGTTCACTAGATCAACAGCGTAGGAGCCTAACAGGGAAGAGAAGAAATTGTTGAATAAAGTCATTATTTTTGTTTTGTTTTTGCGTACAAAAAGTATTCTTGTTGCTTCATAACATTGTTATGAAGAAACCTCTTGGATTTCATCAAAAATATCTTAATTTGTATTCCGAAGATGAACGAAGGTCTTATGGGTTTGGAACGACATGAGGGTAAGTAATAAATGACAGAAATTTCATTTTTGGGTGAACTAACCCTTTAATATTCAGTAATATTACTGATTTGACTGCACTGACACTATCGGATAAGAACAAAACCTGAAGTGAATTGAGCTGGATGATGACACCACTGTTTTCTGCAGAGCTGCTTTATAGCTGACTTGACTTCATTTCATAATTGTGACCCTGGACCACAAAACCAGTCATAAGTCGCACGGGTATATTTGTAGAAATAGCCAACAATACATTGTATGGGTCAAAATGATACATTTTTCCTTTATGACAAAAATCATTAGGATATTAAGTATGTAAGATCATGTTCCATGAAGATATTTTATAAATTTCCTACCATAAATATATCAAAAATTTATTTTTGTGAGTGGATATGCATTGCTAAGAACTTTAAAGGCAATTTTCTTTGCACCCTCAGATTCCAGATTTTTAAATAGTTGTATCTCGGCCAAATATTGTCCTGTCCTAACATACATCAATGGAAAGCTTGTTTATTCAGCTTTCAGATGATGTATAAATCTCAATTTCAAAAAATTGACCCTTATGACTGGTTTTGTGGTCCAGGGTCACAATTGACAATCTTTGCAACATTGATACCGTTACTGAACTGAACTGAATCAACATTGAACTGACTCAAAGTAATAACGACACTACTGTCTTCTATAGAGCTACTTATAACTAAATTGAACTCATTTCATAATTGATTAACTTTACAATTATTGAACTGAATGGAATCAACACTGACAACTGACTTCAGCTGAAAAATGACACTATTGTCCTTTTTAGTGCCTTTACAGCAGAACTGATCATTATTTTCCTTTTCACCATAAAGCTGCTTTGAAACAATCTGGTATAATAACGCGCTATATAAATAAAAGCTTCAATTACAATATCATTACCTCATGTGTTTTACTGTTTTTGTCAGGAGCTTCTTTTTAGCTTTTGGCTATCTGAAAACTTTTTGCACGTTTTGGAAATGATGCCGTTGTTTATTTGTGAAGGCTGCTGTGGCAGGTGATAAGAATTCCCTGCTGTCCTTGTTCCCTAATGAGGAACATAATCACCTGTTGACTGACAGTAGGTTCTCGCCTCGTGCTAGATCCCTCTCAGGTGACGCTGCTGATCCTACAGATTTACTCTGAAGGGGGTTTGTAACAGAGCCTGGCAGAGCACTGTACTGTAAACACAGCTTTGCTTCTTTTGATAACCAATGAGTTCTTTTAATCAGGTCTAAGGAAAGAGCTTTAACACCCTCCTGTTGCTCTCTTTATTGGGCCAGGGTGATGGGCTAAGTAGCTAAAGTCCAATCCCACCGAAGTCCCTTTGGGATTTCACCTCATGGGGTGCACTGAATCAAGAGCCTGATGGCCTTAGTGGTAGTGCTGTTTTTATTGTGATTATACTCTGGGAAACTGAAGGTCACGTTGCGCTTTACCTAAAAGCCTCATTTGATACTTTTAAACAAATATATAGCAGTAGCCAACTGCTCTGTGAGGTGGACTGCTCTGAACAGAATAGGTCAAGCCTTTTTTTAAAAAAAGAAAAGAAAAAAAAAGTGTTCAATCCTGCCACCTGCTGGTGCAGACTTGGTAATGCATAACATGAAATCTGCATTTTCAAGTCTGCTTCCCTTTGGAATTTTCAATGGGTTTTTACAATGGTGGTTTTTGATTTATGAGTAAAATAATAATAATAAAAAAAAGGACAACAGCTGTCACAAGGATGTGTATTTACATGCTTTAAGACAGCTAACAGTGAGACAGGAAGGACAGCTGATCGTCCTTGCAGTACTAAACAATGTGTAAAAACACCTGCAAAGGATCGACCTACATCCGAATATCATACCTGCAGGACAGGTACAGGATGGTAACAACAACTTCCAAGAGTTACACCAGGAACCCACAATCCCTCCATCAGTGCTCAGACTGTTTCTAATAGGCGGAGAGAGGCTGGATTGAGGGCTTGTATGCCTGTTGTAAGGCAGAGTCGAGACATCACCAGCAACAATATCGCCTATGGGCACAAACCCACAATCGCTGGACAAGCCAGGACAGGTGAAAAGTGCTCTTCACTAGTGAGTCGTGATTTTGTCTCACCAGAGGTGATGGTTGGACTAAGAATGAGTGTGAAACTGAGGCCTGGATGGGATCGATTTAGAGGTGAAGGATTCGTCATGGTCTGGGGCGGTGTGTCACAGCATTATTTGACTGAGCTTGTTGTCATTGCAGGCAATCGCACCATCCTCCTCCCCCATGTGATACCCTTCCTGCAGGCTCGTCCTGACATGACCCTTTAGAATGACAATGCCACCAGCCAGACTGCTTGTTCTGTGTATGATTTCCTTCAAGACAGGATTGTCAGGGTTCTACCATGACCATCAAAGAGCCCAGGACTCAATACCAATGAGCATGTCTGGGACCTGTTGAATCAGAAGTTGAGGGCTAGGGCCATTCTCCAGACATGCCCAGGAACTTGCAAGTGCCTTGATGGAAGAACAGCAAGAACTGGCAAATCTAGTGCAGTCTATGAGGATGAGAGGCACTGCAGGTCCAACGCTAGTCTCAGCCTCAGATGTCACGCCCACAGATCGTTGGCTGAACATCTGATGCATATGGCACACGTAACTGGAAACACTTAAGTTATTTGGTTGGTTGAATTCTACAGGATGTCCGGGAGACGTGCGTGTCGCGTTCTTTAATGGTCCGCCTGGAAACAAATGCTGCATCGCAAAACTCCCTCATGGAAGAAGAACGCCGTTGTGTTTACAACTGTGACAATGAGCGTTTTCCAGGACCAACTAAACGCTGAATTTTCTCAAGTTTGCGGCTCCATTGTTGCAGTAAACTTGCACAACATTCTTAAATCAATAATTTATTTGATACACGCCGGTCTGTTATTGTAAGGACATCGACTTTAAATTTTCACGCCCCTAAACATGATGGAACAAAACGAACTGTGAGTGGTTGCATTACATGTCAGTCAAACGTCCCCTTGGGCGGTCCTTGGCCAATGAAAGTCTAGACCTTCTGCCATCAGTCTGAAGGTCTGGCTACGCGAGCATAGTCCAACGCTATCTTACGACCAATTCATACATATTTTACGAGGTGGCTAATTTGTACGAATTCATACGATTTGTCTAAACCCCACTGACGGATAGATTTAGTGGCGGGGTTAGGGGATTTAGTGGCGGGGTTACAAATTCATGCGATTTTGGCAACTTGTAAAATATGTACAATTTAGCAAAAAACGTACAAATTTGTATAACCTTACTTGTACAAATTTGTAAGTTTTTTGCTAAATCGTACGTATTTTACGAGTAGAATTTTTACGAGAATTAGCCACCTCGTAAAATACGAATTGCCGTGAGATCGGGTTGGCAGGTCACACCAGATACTGACTGCTACTTTTGATACTAAATCCCTATACACTACATTATAAAATAATAAAATTAGTTGTGATCAACAGTTATTAGAAATAACATAAAGAGTTTGTTACTACCACAGTTTGCTATGGAAGGATACTATACCGGAAGCTTGCGTAGCATTTTAGCGAAACATGTAGACAGGTGTCGTGTCACAGAGTTCATTGCAACTTGCTATGTAGCAATTTGTTGGCAATGTTAAGGCAGGAAGGCGGGTCTGAGGTGAGAATATTCACATTAAAACTTCCCACTTCTGATTTCAAAGTGTTCCAGTCACGCGAATGTTCCAGACAACTTGAAACTCTCCAACCACTTGAAAATAATCAATGGAATGTAGCTTTAGTCACTGTCTCTTTGGAAATAACATCAAACGCAGCATAATTAGACTTCTGGGTTGGCCTACAAACTGATGTTATGATTAAACAGGTTATTAAAATTGCATTTAAGAATTGGCTAATCAACTGATGATATGGAATCTGAATTCAGTCGGCCACTCCACACAGGGTGTTGAAATGGAATTAGAATGACAAGAAAAGGAATTTACTGAACTGCTGAAGTTCTGCAAATTATTCTATACATATATGCCATTAAAATGAGCATATAATGATGAATATAAAAATGACATTATCTGAATTTAAAAATAATAATAATTCGAAATAGCAAATAGGTCATAATATGTAGCTGTAAAAGAAGCGGAATGGAGGTTGGTGGGAGGATTTATATTTTTTTACTCACTTGTCACGACTTTCTTGAGCAAAATATCTTGTGATATATTTTAATAAACCCTTTGAGAAATCTAGCCTCGAGTGTGAGGATAAGACGCGGCAATCGGAGGTTGGGGAATTGCACTGGTAAATGAAAAACAATTTCATCTTTGAAGAGAAGCTGAAATTATATTAGAAAAGCTACTTGAAATCTTCAAAATATCACCCACTTGTACGGTAACCAGGTTCAAGGTACTTTTACCATTTCTCTTCACGATGCAGTGACAGCACAACTGAGGCTAAATCAAAAGAAACACTCCTTTTCCAATAAGTGGCTATAATAGAAAAAGACTCATTCACTGAGCAGAACAGTGTGAGAATTGAATCACCAGTGGGATGTTAAAAAAAACACACGCACACAAGTGCTTTTGTGAGTGTGGCTCTAATCTACAGAATGGCAAAAACCAATGCTGCAGTTTCACACTTGTATATATCTTATTATCTGCTTGGTATGATAGTGGATTTGTCTTCACATATGAACATAGAAGACCTATGTTTCACGCTGGGTTTTCTCCTTCAACGTTTTCCACCCAAGTAGAGTAAAGACAGCATTGTGAGAAAGATGAATACTATCCTTGGATGATCTCTGAAAGTCAATGGACTGAAATATTATCCATTCTGCCATAATGAACAAAGCCTTTGTCTTCGGCATCACTGTAATAACCACATTCTCTGTCATTCGTCTTTTTTTTTTTTACGCCTGGATAAGACTAATTGAAATTGGATGGTTGTGAAGATGTTCATATTCTGTGAACATATTTCATTGGTGTGTGTGTGTGTGTGTGTGTGTGTGTGTGTGTTTGTCTGAGTAATTTCATGATATATACATTCAGGCCTCATGCGGTGATTCATCATTTCTGTTAGTTCTCCCTGAATGAGCAGTCCTCTGATTCACGCCTGGCAAAAAATAGTACTTTCAAAATACTTTCAAAGTTCACTAAACAGACAAAAAGAGAAAAAGAAATGTCTTTTTTAAATACGTTTTTAAAAATACAGACATTTTCTGTCTTTTTACCACATTTATCACTGCACACGGACACCTAAATTTGTTATAACTATATTAACTAAATTCTGTTTTGCGTAGACTAATTTGTGACAACATACAAACTCAAACTAAGCAGTTTTTTATGCACCTACCAGCAGATGGCAGTCTAACACATGTTTAGCCTGAAGACATAAAGAGCCTGAAACTAAACTCAAAATGAAACTCTTCAACTTAGCACAAGAAAGTTGTGATGCCCCTGACATTCAGCATACTCAGCACCTGTGCTGTCTGCCATTCTAATCACTAAGCATGAATTTATCCCTCATCGTCCTGAGGGAGCGCCTGGTGTTTGTCTCATTAAAGCCTCCCTAGTGATTGGAAATGAGAGGCCACACTCTCTGCCAACCTCTTCTGCTTTGCGTGGAGAGGGGGGTCCCAGGGGTGATTGCGTTTTTCAAATATCAGTTCATCAGTATTCAGCTGCCAATCTGCCATAGTGGTCAATCAACTCAGTATGTGTGGCTTCACTGACAACCGTAATCTCTTGGCGCAAAGTCTATAGCCTGTAAGTAAATAATAATTTCATTCATTAGTTTGGTATATGTTAACCCTGACAATGCCTCAACCTGAAAATCCATTAAGTCTTGAAACACATTTAAATATATTATTTATTATTATGAAGAAATATACTTACCATTCAAAAGTTTGTAAGATTTAAAAAAAAAAATTAATGCAAAAATACAGTAAGAATAGTGATACTGTAAAATATTATTACAATTTTATATAATTGTGTGTGTGTGTGTGTGTGTGTATGTATATATATATATATATATATGCAATTTATTTCTGTGATGTTAAAGCTGAATTTTAGCAGTCATTACTCCAGTCTTCAGTGTCACATGATCCTTTTGAAATCATTCTAATATGCTGATTTGGTGCTCAAGAAACATTTATCATTATTTTAAGTGTTGAAAACATTTCTGCTTAATATTTTTGTGGAAATCATGATACAATTTTTTTCAGGATTCAATGATAAACAAAGTTCAAAAGAACAGATAGATAGATAGATTCAGGAATTTGTCAGCAAAACTTTTGACAGCTCGATGACTGCATCCAAAACTGCATACTTCCCTACTATATAGTAGGCGAAAAAGAGTGTGTGACAAAAGAAGTATGCCCGAATTCACAATACTCATAAAAGAGTAGGCAAAAAATACCCGGATGACCTACTATTTCCGGTAAGAGTCTGATGTGTGCATACGATGGACAATTTACTATCCCATGAGGCCACGGGAGAGGATTTGAGCGCGTCTCAATCAGCTCCCTAGCTTTCTAGGTAGTAAACCAGTATATCATACATGATTCTGGGCACTGGTGAGGACAGTAGGAACCCTGGTTCTCATATTGGGACACTGATGACTCTATTTGACAACGTCCTCATTCTACATCACTGGTACTTATGAACAACAGCAAGACTGATATCTGTATTATATTATTTTTAATGTTATTTAAAGTATGTTATGATAAATACTTTGTTTGTTACATATGTGCAACATTTCAGCCGTAAATAAATTATAAATGTTAGCTAGATTGTTCATTATGCTGACATATAATGTTAATAATGCTTTGTATTTAAAAAAAAACATCTATCGCATGTCATTGGGTCCTTCTCAGACAGAAAGCTCATCCTAGTGAGACTGTCTGGCATGGCAATGTCACACGTTCAGGCTACCTTCCTCTTTTTTTTCGTGAATTGAAACGCATGCACAAAGGATTGTGGCTGATTTAAGGGTGCAAAGAATACACTTGATCCATCCTTCAAAATTAGGTGAATTAGGGACACAAAATGAAGGCAGCCTTCCAAGAATCCTTCAAAATGAGATGGCCTTTAGTGGCGCTTGACAGCAGAGATATGCAGCCTGCTGCCATCCATTTGAGAAGCACTCTATATGTGTATTGAGTTGGCTCAAGTGATTCATATTTCACGCTTTAGAACTTCCGTTAAAGGAACATAGTGAGAATTGATGCGCCATGGTTTTTACTGTGCACTGTGGGACTTTTTAGGAAGCAAATGTTTCAGTGCACTGGAAGGATTTCGCGACTGAGACCCTTAAAATGGCCGACTTCCTTTTGCGCTGCTGCTGACCCAGAGAGAGCAGTGATCATGTAAGCTTATGCCTCTCCAGCTTGCTTCGAGAAACAGCTTTTCAACTACATCGTATTGCTATTTCTGTGTTGCAAACATCAAATAATAACCAAAGCATTGGGATAAAAGTTTTGGCTATAGTCCGGATATAAACACTGATGTTGTGCTTCAACTAAAGATTGTATCTCTTACATTGCAAGAAGTTTTTAAGTTTACAAAAGTTTAGTGAACTTTGACCTGCAAATTTATATATTGAAAAAAGTAAGTGAATAGATGATGATCTCTAGGTTCAATACAAAAACACAAACTTAAAAGTTATGACTGTCATCAGCTATGACTGTTATCATACTGCTGTTATCGTTGTTTTAAGGTTAATAGGGTTTATGTAAGCTGTACTGCTTTTATACAACAGTTTATTAAGCAAAAAGTTAATTAACTTATATTTTAGACACAGTAGCCTACACTAATTAGGCTACTTTGCCATCAAAGAAAATAGTCCCAAATAAACAAACCTGACTTCACCGTTGCAAATCTTGCGAGTCAATGATTCATTCACAAAGGCGATCAGTTGTTTCATTCCTAAATGAATCAGGGTTGTTGAAAGAATCTATTCAATGACTCATTCATACAGATTGTGTCATTCACTTGTCGCCACCTACTGTCACAATGATGTAATCTACATAAAGAGTTGCTGAAAATACCCACCAATGATATACAGACTGACATGGATAAGAGATACATACAGAGAGAAAAACAACAACAACAAAATTAAAAACACAACACAATTGGAACGCAGCTCAGCCAATTAAAAACAAGGCTCGGATTGGATCTAACTTTTTTATAATGCTTGACTTCAATGTAATAATAGCCTACTCCAGAGGCTGTAATTCCAGCCTCCCAACACTTTAATTCTTTGTGTACAGGAACTTAAACATTCCTCACATTCCGGGAAGCCTTTCAAGCCTATAGTATTTACTCAACTTCCTAAATGATAGCTCTTTTCACTAATGATTAACCATTTATTGGTACTAGGTGTTTGCCATTTTAAAGATAAATAGAGCATTAAGACCATCTTGAAATAAAGAGATGATTTTTGCCTGACGTTTGTTCATGATTAATCCACAAGAACAGACTTATTTTACCCTATGAACTGACCAATACCTCTGCAATTTACCTGTGGATGACTCAGCATTCCCCCTCCAAAAAAATCCCCCACAGCCCACAACCAATTAACATAGGCCAGTCCAAGAGTGACTAAACACTCAGCATGCCGTTTCATCTAAATATGCTGGATGTTTACGTAGGTTCCATAATGAACCAAATCAATTTAAGAACAGTGAGACAGGGAAGTCAGAGTGCACACTATTCACATAATTGCTCCTGCTCGAAATAGCTTATGAATCTCCCAGCAGAGATATATATGTTGAGCTTGGTTGATTTAATGAGTGCCCCTATTCACTGTCACAGCATTAACCTTATCCACGATGCTGATAATAGACTCCTGACTACCGCATCAGTCACCTCTGCATGCTTTTCTATCATTCTGTTGTATGCATTCAGACACTATCATTTTTTCCCTCATTAGCCTCATGCAGTCAGACTAGCGTTTTCATTCTTTAAAGATTCAACTACTTCAGCAGGGCTTTCTCTTTTTCTCCGCACTTAAAGATTACAATTTTTGGTTATCATTTAAAGATAAACTAATTTTTTTGGTTCTCAGAACGTTCTGGGAACATTAATTTATGGTTGTAAAATGAAAACCTGAAAAGAATGTTCCTAGAATATTAGGAATTGGTCTCCAGAAGGAGTGAGAAGCCTAAATGGATGCTTTCCTATACTGGAGAGAGAGATGTAAGTGTTTCCCATGGGTAATGAAGGAGTTGATCATCCCATTGTTGCCCTGGGCACACCCTGCCTCATATACCAATGAGAGTGCCTATTTAATTATTGCTACCAATTATAGGCAGCTGGATTAGAAGAAGACAAGGTTATAAAAGCCACTTGAACTTATGGTGTGAGGGAAGGCAATACAGCATTTGAGGATGGTGAAATGATTTGCTGGCTGTCATTGGTGTAATTCCATGTTCTTTTATTATGTGTTATCCTTATTGTCATTGTCTACTTTCTTTGCAAGCTATGATATGTTTATTACATTTTCAAAAAACAACCCTTAGTTGGATTTATTAGCTGTTTTCTTCATGGGGACCGAGAAATGTCCCTACAATGTCAAAGATTTCTGGAATTGCCATCTTTGTGGAGAGATTTTGTTTTCACATGGATTTACCATGTTAGTTCACAGTGCATGAACTAATGTTAACAAATACAACTTTTGATTTGTTAATAATGTATTAGTAAATCCCACGTAGAAGGTGACATTCTCAGGACCTTACGCAACGTTCCCTAAAAGTTTTCTAAAGGTGACGAAGATTCCGAACCTTTACAGAACATTTGGGACGTTCCTAAAACGTCCACTTTTGGTAATGAAAGTGCTGCAGTTTAAGGTTCCTTATATTACTTTCCAATTTGGTTATTTTATGGTCACATAAGAAAGTTACAAAGAGGACATTTGGGACATTAACAGAACGTTCCCACACGGTCCTCTGTTGGTCATTTATTAATGTTCCCGATATGAGTTTAGGGGGACATTCTATTATGGTTATTTTATGGTCGCGCGAGAACGTTACAAAGAGGACATTTGGGAAGTTAACAGAACGTCCTATAGTAATAGTCCCCTAAACATTCCCAGAACGTCCTGAATGTTCCCTGAAGGTCCACCAAATAACGTCCCCCAACCTTTAAAAGAACACATCATGACAGTTTCTGAACGTTCTGGGAATGTTACTAGGTGACAGGTTACCCCGCTAGATATTTTACGTTCCCAGAACATTCTCAGAACGTCCCCACTGGTGTTAAGGACGTTGTCTAGTAATGTTCCCAGTACGTTCAGTTAATATCCCAAATATCCTCTTTGTAATGTTCTTAATGTAACCATAAAATTAACCAAATTGGAATGCCTTCCTATAGTCATATAAGGAACCTTGAACTGCAGCACTTTCATTCCCAAAAGAGGACATTTTAGGAATGTCCCTAATGTTCTGTAAATGTTCAGAATTTTCATCACCTTTAGATAACTTTTAGGCAAATTTGTGCAAGGTCACGAGAACGTCGCCTTCTACGTGGGCGTTTTATAGAAAATAATAAAGTTTGAAGTCACCGTTATGGAGGTGAGCGTTTGCTTTAGATGGGCTCTTGAGTCTTGACATTTTAATGTCAGATTTTTTCTGGCTGCTTTAACTGTGTTTCCAAAGCATGCTTGTTACAGCCAAAAAATGCAAGAGAAATTCTGATCAGATGAATTTGGTTATTTAATGATAGTGATTCAATCATCATAGAGTGTCCTAAATCTCTCCAGAGTCTAATCTTTGAGTGTATTAACAGTTTTGCAGTAGTTAACGATTAGCTTTTTTTTTTTTTTTTTAATTCATTATACAGAGCTTTGAGCGTTGTCTTTTAGACTCACACAGACATCATGTATCTGGATATGGACCTCAACAATGGTGACAATAAACAAAAATCTTTTTTGTGACTTTAGTAGCTTGTTTTGTGATGCTCAGAACTGATCTGTTTATCTGAAAATTTTGTCACCATTGTTGAGGTTCATACGCAGAATCTTGATGTCTGTGGCTGCATTTACACTGCAAGTCTTAATGCACAGATCCGATCTTTTGACCATATCCGATTTTTTGGCCAGTGTGTTTACATTCACTTTAGACGCGAGTGGTATCCGATATCTGTGTTTACATTACTTCCTGCTCCAAAATGATTGTCATTGATAGTTTTACATGCGCATGGTAGATCCTCGAGTTTTGAATAAAAATTATTTATATATTTCATGTCGAGTGGCCATGATTACCTGTCAGAATGGATAAGTTAACAGCTGTCAGTGTCATGGATGAATTGCAGCGCAAAATCTGACTGAACGGGTACAGACCGGATAAAAAGGCAATTTGCGTTTGATATTTTATTTACAGTTATTAGTTTTAGAATTCCATTTTTTTTTCGAGCGAGCTAAGGAGAGAGAGAGAGCGCGCACGCGCGAGAGAAAAATAGCTACAGTGAAGCTTTTGGCTTATAAGAAAAACAACAACGCGGCGGTCTTTTAAATTAACCGGGCAAAGGTTGAAATTGCTGCGAACTGCTGTTAAAAAAAAGCTGCGAATTTTTAGTGCGAGTGCATACAAGCACGTCTGCTTCATAATACAACATTGAAGCTACCTTTTAGTGAGCAAATGTGTCGCCCTCGCCTTATGGTGGCTTGGAATTCCAATGGGAATCGGATATGCGTGTTTAGACGTAGGTCGCATGTCCAGAGATCGGATATGTATTGGATTTAAAACCACATTTGGAAGTAGCTCAGATCGGATGCGAAAAAATCGGATCTCGTGTGGATTTTTGTGTTTACACGTATGCAACTAATTCCGATCTGTATCAGATGTGAACAAAAGATCGGATTTTTTGTGCCAGTGTGAACGCAGCCTGTGTGTCTACATGATCCTGTCTGAATAATTTCTGCGTAATTCTGCGAGATTCTAGCGGGGATGTTGAAATAACATTAACTACGATTAATACATGCTGTAGAAGTATTGTTCATTGTTAGTTCACGTTAACTAAAGTAGTTAAACCTTATTGTAAAGTGTTACCATAATTTGTAGTAGAATTTCACTACTGGTCTCAGACTTTTGGACACCACTGTACATATACTTCAGCCAGGTTAAACGTACTGTAACACAATATCATGTCCTAAAAACTTTTAACTGTGAGAACAAATAAATATTTATTTTGACACATTTTAATGACCTTTTTTCAAAACAATGCTTTATTCACCCATACAGAACGTATCTGCCCGTGACAGCTTTAATGCCAAGCAATAAACAGAGGCCAATGCGGGTGATTTGAATTGGCGCATCAAAGAGAAATGCATTGCTTATACCCTCCCTGAAATGACAGAGGGAAACGGCTGAAGGTAAAGTTGGACAGATTTATAGAGTGTTTTTATTGGCCTGTTAGAAATCACTCAGGTCTTATTGAGGCTGATAATGAAGGGAAATATAAAACAGGCCGGCACTTTTTGTTGGCACCGTTCCTGGCCTTCCTCATTACTAAGACACTGTGATGGCATTTTGAAATCTCACAAACACACACTTGCATACACCAATGTTTCATTCCAAGACCTGCAGAAATAAAGGCATGAAGATCCAAAAAACTAGAAGAAATAGATGCAAACCAACCGCCGAAACAAAACAAATAGTCCACAAATACATGTGTTTACATGCTGAACAATGGAGGAGAGTATTGTTGCTTCTAGCAACATTACAGTACACAATTCTTCCCATCAGATATACACTGTTTTCCCTGACTCTACTAGAAAGGAATTTCAACAGATGTCAATAATAAGTGGTCACTTTCTTCAGTTTGCGCTAACAATAAAAAGACTCCTTTGTGCATTTGTAGAATTGCTAATCAAAACCATTTTCTTCTTCACTATACCAGAAAATTAAAGTGAACATGCTGTGTGCCTCACTCCGCACGCTTTTGTATGCTGACAATATTAGCATTAGTTAGTTAAAATGTCCCTCGTAGCGCACAGCTGTGCTGTTTAATTAACATAATTTCCTCAGCCACACACTCACTAATTGCTATTAAAATCCTAACACCGCTCTCTGCTTAAAATGGACAATGTCTTGCAAGTAAACGTTTTTATTGCCAGGTTTCGGGCTGGAAATACTTACAAGAGGATCTGAAAGAAGAAAGAAACAGGTGTTGAAATCACATTAGCTTTGGAGTATATGCCAAAACCTCATGGCGAACTCTAGTATGAATATTGTACTTGTCCAGAGATGTCCACAATTTCATAAAGGACAATGTTTATTTATTCGTTGGTAGGAAACCAAGAAAAAACATCCTCCGTCTTTGCTGCAGAGAGGCCCTTAGACTAAATGCTGATTAGAAATCGCATGATGTACTTTAGGTTTTATATATTGGATTAATGTTTGGCAGTTTTCTAATAAGAAATGCTTCTGAACTGTCTGTGCCCTTTAAAGAGTCTAAAACATACCAGACAGTTATATTATATTAAAGAAACAGGCATTTGGTTTAGCTCATCAACCTCTGTAAATAACAGAGCAACATTATAATAATTAATGGAAATATTCTCTAATGTCACATCTTCTTGTCTGGACCATTAGTATGTCTGGGGCCAAAAACCCAGGCCTGTCTTCAAACATGACAAGTCAGTCTTTCCATATTGCTCCATATTAGAACAACAACAACAACAAAAACCTACCATTGCTACTTTATATGGGTTCAAATAAAGGCCTCACACTTAAATGAACGTAATGCACAGACCTGAGATTTGGTTTGATAATTTGCTTAAAATCTGTTAAATACACTGATTTATTAGTCTTGGTTGAAACAAAATCTCAAGGCAATTCGTAACTGTTGCACATTTTACAAATTAGTGGCTAATTGGTGAATTCATACTATCTCATTTGTACATTTTCATATGAACTGTAATATGCCCCAGTGATGGTTGTTTAGGGGTTGGTTTAAAACGGTAAATAATTTGCCAAAAATCACAAGTGACAGAATGTCTAATCACACTCAATCTAAATGTAATTTTTAAGTTGGTTTTAAATGTATTTTGCTCACTGTGCTTTCCTAAACTCTGCATGACTTTTAGGTGTTAAAGGAACACACTGAATGAACATCTTTGATGCTGGGCTGAGCAATCTCATTAGAGTACAACTTTATTTATGGATGTTTGTAGTTGACAGTATAGCCCTGGGTATACTTTGTTTTTTACAGTTGAACGCACAGCCTTGCAAAGTATACTTCACTTGACTCGTACGCGTACACAGGCGTCCGACGCATGCACAGTTTTGAGGAATCTCTTGCCACGAGTTACAACCCATGTAAATATATTTGTATTCTTTCATGCTAAAGTTGTACAAATGAGGGTACTTTCTAACCTCTTTGCACAATCTGTCATCTATATAGGCCGCCATTGTCCCTGTAGCTTGCATGGGTTCTGGTCTGTTCTGTTTATGCAGGTTTTCTTTGACTACCTTGTGAATCGATGCCCCCAGGGCAAGGTTGCCACCTTGTGGATAAACTAATTACTGCAAAAAAAAAAAAAAGAAGAAGAAAAAAAAAGCACATTAACGATCTGCGCGTCCAATGTACGCACAGTTACAAAAATCCAGTGGTGTGCGTACATTTCGTCTGATGACAAAATTCGCATCACACGCACTGTACGTACGCTGACCCTCAAGTATGTGTAAAAAGTGAACTATATTTTGGACTTTAGTATTTCTTTACAGTTGAAATATTTTATCATGTAATTTAAAATATATAGAGCACCACATAAAATCAACTGAATTCTATGTTTGGTCAGGTACAGATTTTTATATATATAAAAAAACATTTTAACAGAGTTGGAGTGGTTTGAAAGTGAATTTTGCATAGTAGCTCATTATTTGACATCAATGAACAAAGGTTATACAAAAGAATATACAAAAGAATGTAAATCAAGCACATGCCTAAGATTCAGCAACTGGTCATAGTCATCCTATGGTATGAGTCATCACAAAAGACAGACATAGGCTATTTCACATAACATTTCTGTATAATGTAATCCATCAAAGGATCCTTAATCTCTTTTTGGGTGGATGAAATCTGCAGCTTAAGAAGATCATCATGTATGATTTTTTTTTTTTGCTTTGTTGGCTGCTTGTAATGCAGGCAGCTTGATCTTTCCGCTTAAGATCACTTTACCCATTGAAAACTTCAATGCTTTTTTTCCTAATAAGGTGTAAGTAATAAGCCCCTGGAACCATTTCAGCACTCCAGTCAAGCATTTAAACACAATTTAGTATCAGGTTTATGCACTTTACAGTCGGGCATGTTATATTTGTTAACACATCTTGGCTTGGGGAGCAAAAGTAATTGGGAAATGGACCCCAGGGGATGTCGTGGCACACCTTCCCTTTTAATGTGAAGAGACATTGGTGCACATTGTAAATGTTCAGGAAAAAAATGTGACCATGTGATGCTCAATATATATGAAAAAAACTCTTATGTCAGTGGAAGCTTGTGGGTGTGTCTATGTGCCATTTATCACTGATGTTCATAGGGTGGGGAGAAAAACTTTAATAGGGTGGTTCATTTATGTACCAAATCCATGAGGTTTGCAAAACTCATTGACCTAAAATGGATATGACTGGCAGTTTTTAACCTCTTCTTGGTATAGCCTTGAGCTTATACTGGCCTCTTTTTACCCTCCCTTCATGTTTCACACCTCTCTCAGAAATCCGATAGGATTAGATGAAAACCGGTCTGGGTTACGTGTCACAACGTTTCCTATGGAGTCATTTCTCTCCTGCTATGGACATGTGACACTGTATATTTTGCCTTAGGACAGAGCACATTATGTGTCTATGCGAATGGCAAACTGCATGGAATAACAACATTGAAGAAAATATCAACATGCAAAATTTAAATTAAATATTTATAGAATTTATCAGTTACAATATTTCTTGGTCAAAACAACAGTTTGATATATAATTGTTTTATATATATATATATATATATATATATATATTGTTTTACAATGTTAATTGTAAAATTTAATTTATAGTCTTTTCAGCTAAAATTAAATTCAAATTTAGTTAATTTTCATTTTAAATTCTGGAAAAGCTGTAAAAGGCTGTTTTATTGTCAGGTTTGTGACAACATGCCTCAAAATAGCACAAATAGGTCAATTTGTGTTTAAAGTAACTTATTTTTCCAGTAGCCTAAATAATAAACCTATTCTGAATAAAATGTGACAACTATCCCCAGTGTCCTCATGAAACGAAACGAAACAAAACAAAATGAAAAAAAAAAAAAAAAAACCCAACAAAAAAAACAAAGATTTTGCTTTACCCTCTTCTTGGAGTTTATCATTAAACATTCTCACAGGTATTTTACACCATATAGTATGTGGGTCAGTCTTAACATATGCCACATGAAAGACCCATTATCTAACACTTTCCTAACTTATACTAAAACAAAAGCCAGACACTATTTTGAAAAAGCCTCCATTGCTACAGGTCTTCGCTGGAGATGGGAGGTCTGTGCATGTGTGCAGATTCAGCCACATGAAAGCTTCCACTTCTGAGTGAATGTCTGCAGCTTTGCGCTCAGGGTGGTGAGAGAGAGAAAGAGAGAGAGCACAGTGGAACCCTGAGGAATAAGATAAGGAAGAACAAAGCTTGCTTTCCCACAGTGTCAAAACAAAGTCTTCCCACTTTACCCTCAGGCTCAGCCGCCTTGAACGCTACAAGGGAGACTATACAGTCTGAAAGAGGCTGAGGAATTAGAACACACTCTAGACATAACTATTCGTTGGATTGTTTTATTTTTCTCTAGTGTTATGGATTTTGTTTTGGATCAGTTTGGGCAGGGTGTTGGGGATGGCAGTGTTAGTGAAGGAGTAAATTCAGGCAGTAAATTACTTTTGAAAACCTAAGCAAACATCAATATAAAGTATTTACACTTTTATTCAATTAACAAAATTGCCAAAATCATGAAAATATTGTATTGTCAAGCTGTCAAATGGCCAAAAAGCAATATACGTTTCATAAAAGTAGACACTGAAACAGTTCCAAGTTTCCTTTCCATGTAAAGGGCACCAATTATGCCCTTTTCACAAGATGTAATATAGTCTCTGGCGTCCCCAGAATGTGTCTGTGAAGTTTCAGCTCAAAATACCCCACAGATCATTTATTATAGCTTGTCAAATTTGCCCCTATTTCGGTGTGAGCAAAAACAAGTAGTTTTTGTGTGTGTCTCTTTAAATGCAAATGAGCTGCTGCTCCCAGCCCCCTTTCCAGAAGAGGGCGGAGTTTTAACCATAGACATTATAATAAACACTAGACGCCCTATTGGCCTCTGGACCGTACGTCAACGGCGCCGCCATATTGTGCGGGGCAACGTTCCCATTACGCTCATAACTGGAATTGAGAAAAATGCCTGCTTCGTGTGCTGCTTGGGGCTGTACAAATCGCTGCACAATTGAAAACAGGTCTCGGAGAATGACCTATCACATGTAAGACTGAACATTTGTTTCTGGTTGTATTTGGTCATTATATAATTATATTAATGTAATTATACTAATGTCTAATGAGACTGGTTTAATGGGGGTTTAAAAAAAAAAAAAAGGAGTGGGTGGATTTTTATCATTGTAGGGTGGTTGTGTTCACACACTGCCAACACACATTTATGTCCAAACACCATGTAAAAGTGGATTTTGCATAATAGGTGCCCTTTAATAAAAAAGTGAATAGGGATTTAGGCTGCTCTCTCCTCAATTGTCACAGCAGAAGGGAAGATTATTGATAAATAAAGGCTTCAAGTTCCACATTCAAAGATATTCTATGACTTCAGAAGAAATGGAATATATAAGAAAAGGCATATTTTTTTTTCTTGTTATGGTGTTTTTGTCATAGTGGAGCTCTACAGCCTAGATCCCTATTTACTTTCATTAGAAATGAGTAGCCAGTACATTTATCAAGATTTACTCTTTTGTGCTCCAAGAAAGAAAATCATGAAGGAACAACATTATAATTTTTTGGGTGAACTATTCCTTTTAAGTCAAAGACTGATCACCATGTGAGTATTTGGTCTAATAAAAATGCCAGGCCATAAAGGGCACAATGGAGGGTGTTGTCCTTGTAAAATGAAGGCTTTCACTCTCTAGTTCAAACACTCTGATTAGAGGCATTAAAGGCGATGGAAGAGAAATGAGGTACAAGGATGGTTCAGAAAGCAGAGGAAGCACACTGCCGCTTTGACAATAAGCTGGAACCCATGCTGGGTGTCTGTTTCCAGGGTTGCACATGTGTTCAAATGAACACACACAGTGGTACTTAGATGCACTCACAGAAGGGATAGGTCTCAACCTTTTTCCCCTCGTGTGGCAGCGTTGTGCGTAATTCAGCAGGTGTTCCCAATAACTCAGCTGACATCATCCTCCAACACAAAGGCACATCAAACCTATCGCCTGCCAATGAAAGCAAAACTAGAGGCAGCACAGAAAGAAAGGTCAGAATACAAAAATACTTTTTACAGGTCATACTTCTACTACCACAATCCTCCTTGGACAACCAGTTTTACCAGATGCACAATGTCTACTGTTACCATTCTCTAAGAGGAAATATGTACTTACGTATAATTACGTAATTATGGAATTAGGTTTGTTTTTAGAAGTTCATAACAAATGTAAATATAAATAATATAAAAATATAATTATATAAGTAATTGCATTGAAATATATATTTACATATATCTTTATATTTAAATATAATTAAATGGAATTAGGTTTTAGATGTTTATATATAATTATATGTAAATATAATTATATAATGATACAACATCAATATAATTAATATAAAATATAATTATATACATTTAAATACAATTAAATATATATTTATATATTTATGTACCTAAACCTACCTTTATATAATATAATATAATATAATTGTTCACATTTAATTACATTTATATTTAATTATATTCATATTTGCACAAACTTAAGAGTTAATGGAAAAGGATTAGAGTTTGGTTTTTACAAAATTATATATCAAAAAAATCACTTCATTTCAAATTGTCAAGTAAATACTACATAATGCTCACGGTCTAATGTCTACAAGTTTGTTATGTTTCACTTCTGCAAGTGTGCTTACAATACACATTCCATTCCCAGTGATATCCTATCTTTACAGTCCCTCAGGGTTACATCAGTTCCCTTTTTTTTTTACAGGGGGAATCTGTGTATCTCTGGAGACAGTCTAACTCCTGTGACCTGCTTACAATAACCCAGGAAATGGTCCATGAACATTGTCATTAGACTTTGTTTCATTTCCCTGATAGTGGTCCAATTGATTATAGGGAATTATGGAACATATCTCGTTCAGTCCTAAAAAATACATGTTCCGGTCGCCTCCAGGAACATTTCCTGAGCCAGTTTGGGGCGGGTAATGTTGAAAGAATCTGGTTATGAAATTGGATTACATTTTTAAAATGTAGTGTCTTTAGGGTGTTTCCCACTTATCTACTTTGGTGTTTTGTAAAAAGTGAAAATCACTGTAATATCTGAAGATAAAATCACAGGGAGACAAATGATGTATTTTCCCCCCGCCTACACATATTAAGTGCAATAGAATCATAGCAGCCATTCACTAGGACACCAATTTCATTACACATTTCCTATTTGTAATGAACTATTGAATCACTCAACCGAATTGATTTGTTCAAAAACGCTGATTTATTCAGGAATGAAATACTACTATGTTGTTCAGAGATGCGTAGCCTAACCCTAATTCAGCCTTGTTTGTTGAAAAAAGTTATTCAGTATTAACTTGATGTTTGACTGTTGTATACAGCAATATTTTTCTGTTGGCCTGAAATCCTAAATGCTCAGCACTTACATATGAGTGAGGTATTGGCCACTTAGGGCTGTCAGCGCAGGGCCCCTGAGAATTTGCTCATTGGCACCTTAGTGCTGGCCCTGCACCGGCAGCCCTCGCTTAGGCCCCGTTTACACTAGTGCGTTTTTGTTTTAAAACGCATAAGTTTTGCTATGGTTATGAACCTCGAAAACGGAGACTTCCAAAAATGCTGCAGAGCCTGTTTTAGTTTGAAAACGCCAGGGTTGCATTTCAGTGTAAACATACCAAAACGGAGACTTTTGACCGTGTAAACAATAACATGGAGACTGAACTGCAATCTTTGCTGGCTTTGTTGTCATTTTTAGCGGCCATTGTGCATTTAAACTCAGCATATTTTTAATACTGCAGCTGCCTACATGTGCAAGAGGCAACTGTTTACACTTGTACGCGCATGCCCAGTGTGCTCGAACAGTCATGTGACATGCGTTTTCGGCCGTGTAGTGTAGACGGAGATTGTTTCTGAAATGCTGTGGAAACTCCAGTGTAGATGAGGATCGTTTTCATTTTAAAACGCCGTTTTAAAACAAAAAGGCACTAGTGTAAATGGGGCCTTAGCCTCCAGGTAGCCTTAGCGCGGTTTTAATGAAAATAATAAAGTTGGAAGTCACCATTATGGAGGTAAGCGCTTGCTTTAGTTGGGCTCTTGATTCTTAACCTTTTAACTTTAATGTTTCTCTGGCTGTTGTAACTGTGTGTTCCTGAAGCATGTTTGTTATAGCAAAAATTGCAAGAAGAAAAACTGATCTGGAGTGCGTTTCCCAAAGCGAACTATGGTTGCAAGTTCTGTTGTTATCAATAGAATTAAGTGGGTCATGAAAATAACAGAGCCTGATCTCTGAGAACATTTAGATTTAATAATTTCACATTATAGCAGCCCTAGAATACCACTGCATTTTTAAGTTATTAGACATGGTTATGTAGACTCAAACAGACATCAAGAATCAGCGTATGAACCTCAACAATGGTGACAATCAACAAAAAGCTTTTTTTTTTTGATGTTCAGAGTTGATCTGAATATTTTGTTGATTGTCACCATTGTTGAGGTTCATACACTGACTCTTGATGTCTGTGTGAGTCTACATAATCTAGTCTAAATAATTTCTGCATAATGATTTAAAAACATTTGAAATATTAAAGCAGAACTAAATCTCATGCAGTGGTATTTTAGAGCTACTATAATGTGAAATTATTAAATCTAAGCAATGTCCTCAAAGACCATTAAATGATGATTAAATCATCTGATCAGTTTTTCATCTTGTAACTTTTGCTATAATTGCTTCAGAAACACACAGGTACAGCAGCCAAAAAACATTAAAGTTAAGAAGGCTCAAGAGCCCAACTAAAGCAAGCGCTTACCTCCATAACGGTGACTCCAAACTTTTATATTTTCAATAAAACAGCGCTAAGGCTTCTTGGAGGCTAAGGGAGGGCTGCTCATGCAGGGTCAGCGCTAAGGGGCCAATGTTTTGCCAATGAGCAAATTCTCAGGGGCCCTGCGCTGGCAGCCCTATGTGGGCCTGTAAAAGGCCAATGCAGGCTTGTTTGCAGGGGGGTGTCCATGTACTTTTGGCCATAGTGTATATAAAAGAAAGCAGAAAAGTTGGCACTGTATTCAAAAGAACAATCCGCATGTGTTGATTCATGAACACCATGACATACAGAACAAAAACAGTCATGCTAATAAAATAACATTAGATTGCTTACAGGCTAACATTGCAAAAACACATCTAGAGCAGTCTTACTAAAATTTGATTTGATTAAGAATTCATTTGCCATATATATTGTAGAAGCTTTAGAGCTAATCAAAATGTCACACTTTAATATTGTTCCTCTTCAAAACTAGGCTACATGATTCATTTCTGTGAAGCTGTCTGTTGAGATAAAGAGACTCCTGAACTGCAAACCATCTGAAGTACTGTATTACTCCTCAAGAACTCGTCAAGAACACTCATGCTGTTTCTTATTTGGTCTGTATTCACGAGTTAACACTTACTTATAATCAGATATAGTATAAAATATGAGTATTTGGCATGCTGTCCGAGGAGAGAGCTCTGAGCTCGGAATCTGGGCCGAACCCAGAGCACTCCCCCATCCCTGGCTGGGATAGGAACAATCGAGAGTGAAGAGTTGGAATTGAGGAGGGATACTTGAAAAACTGTTGTGGAACTGAGGGAACTCGGCTCTATATATAAGCTTCCTCTCTTGCATTGAGTGGGTAGATTATCTGAACGTGCTCCTCTCGAAATTTGTTAATAAAACATAATTTATGCCTGTATTCTTGCATTTCTAGACATTTCTATTAAGACATTTATATTTATTTTTAAAAAGATTAAAAAATTTATAATTAAATTATAACATACACTACCAGCCAAAGGTTTGGAATAATTTAGAATGATTTCTGAAGGATTATGTGACACTGAAGACTGGAGTAATAGCTGCTGAAAATTCAGCTTCGCTATCACAGGAATAAATTACATTTTTTAAAAAATAAATATATTAATATAGACAACTGTTTGTTAAAACACTGTAAGGCAAGAGGGTATAATGTACAGTATCCATACCATTACTGGATAAAAGAAGTATCTTGCAACATGTTGTTTTGCAAAATTGGCTTCTAGATTTTTATTTTACACCAAATTGGTGAATTAGCAAGAAATTTTAATAAATTCTTGAGTTATTTAACTGTGCAGTTTCGTTGTTGGTGATAGCCAGGTTGGTTGAACTGTGTGAAATGTTTCTAAGCTCTCACTCTGGACTTCAACAGGAAATGTTGACCATTGACTCCAGAGGAAACCACTCCCATACAATGTACAAAAGCAAGAGGAAAGAGACCCTTAAACGTCAGTATATTATCAGCATATCTCAGAGATATGAAGGCCTTCACAGACCTGGTGGGACATTGATTTGTTGCCCACTGTCAAACCCAGAGCAAACTCTTTGGGGTAAATAAGAAAATAAGATTTTTTTTTTTTTTTTTTCAAAGAATCCTGAAAAAAACAAACTTTCATGGTTTCCACAAAAATATTAAGCTGCACAAAAACCTCATAGTCAAATTTACCAAATGAAACTTTTTTACTCAAATGTTACTTAAAGTTCATTGTACTGAACAGAAAACAAATATGTGAATTCAATAACTGATTATATTAAGCAAAACTCGAACGGAATGAGTTACAGCAGATTTCTAGTTCCCAGTTGCCTCAAAAGGTTTGAGTTACCTTAACTTATTGGGGTTTACAGTGGTTTTCAACATTGATAATAATAAGAAATATTTCTTGAGCACAAATTAGCATATTATAATGATTTCTGAAGGATCATGTGACACTAAATACTAAAGTAAAGGCCGCTAAAAATTATATATGTTTTTTGGATTTTGAATTCTTAAAATAGGCTCAAAAATACTGAATTTATGTTGTAATCGACAACAAAAATGAAACAAAAACACAATGACATAAATAGGACAGTTATATATAGAATTATGGATGAGGTCAAATGTCATCATCTGATCACCTGGGTACACTTTAAAACCCAATAAGTTCAGAATACTCAAAACTTTTGTAGACACCGATTACCTTAAAAAATTTAAATAAAGAAAAAAGAAAAAAAACCCTCAGATTTTTGAAGTAAACAATAATTATAAATAACAATTATGTTGAACTGTAAAATGTTAATTTTAATTTTATTTAATGTTTAAGTCCACTGTACTTTATAAGTAATATTTCTAATTTTTCAATAATTTTTATACGGTGGTTGTAAAGCCCGATAAGTTCAGAATACTCAAAACATTTAAGTAAACAGCTCAAAGATTATTTTAGTAGAACTTAAAAAAATTATTTTGTACTACACGAACTCACTAATTACAACTTAATTGAAATATTGAATAAACTAACACCTAATATTTATAGTTAAGGGTTAGCAACAGCACACGCTAATATAACCATCTAAGAGACTATCACTATTTACTTGCATGAACTGTTAATCAACATGCAGTATATATAACCTTGAAGCTTAGCTGCTCATTCTCGACATAACCACAGGCACTACTCTTTACCATGATAGTAACCCTAAAAACTTCAACATCACAGAAACACCTTTAAATATTAAAATAACAGAACATTAAACAATAACACATCTTCCCCTGTATTAATCTTGTGCAAAAACACACAAAATAACACTCATTTTCAACATTTATTCTCTTTTCACAGTGTGGGGAAAGCGTGCTGGGAACTTGAAATCTGCTGCAACTCAGTTTAATGTTGAATGGATTCTTCTGATAACATCGGTTAGAGCAAGGACGTGACATGGATGATGTCATTTAACTTCATTCTGTGGGGTGTGGAGACAAATGACTGTAGGCTGTGTTTGTACTGTCCATATCTCAGGAGATCAAAGTATCTGAGGTTCTGTTTATCTTACAGTGTCGCTCAGTAAACTTAAAAATAATAATTTAAGTAGAAGGTTTTAATCAAAAATGTTGAGCAACACAAAAATAAAACTAAACTCCTCATTCAGAAAATGTAATTGTTTTAGGTTGCATCACTGATTTAACAGACTTTAATTGCAGTGTACTCTATCTTTATACGTTAATAGTACTGTTTGGGTTTACAGTGTAGGGTTGCACCAGTCATTCAGAAGTTCTTACTTAAAATGGAACATAAAGTCCACACTAGAGGCTTAAGTACTTGCTAGTTCGTAACTCTGTACTTCACTCGTTGCACCAAAGGCAAAATGTAGCTGGTTGTAAGCTCTCTGTAAAGTAATGCGTAGTCGCATAATATGACAATTACCTTCAATCATCCAATAGCAGCCTTCAAATAAATACTGATACAAAAAACTAAATAAATTACATTTATGTATTATGACTGAATTATTTGACGTGCACAACATAGACCGATGTACATTGTTAAGGAAGGGTTTGTGTTAAAGGGTTAGTTCACCCAAAAATGAAAATAATGTCGTTTATTACTCACCCTCATGTCGTTCTACACCTGTAAGACCTTCGTTCATCTTCGGAACACAAATTAAGATGTCTTTGATCAAATCCGACGGCTCAGTGAGGCCTGCATAGACAGCAATGGTACTTCCTCTCTCAAGATCCATAAAGGTACTAAAAACATATTTAAATCAGTTCATGTGAGTTCAGTGGTTCTACCTTAATATTATAAAGCGACGAAAATATTTTTTGTGCGCCAAAAAAACAAAAGAATGACTTTTTAACAATATCTAGTGATGACTGATTTCAAAACACTGCTTCGGAGCATTATGAATCTTTTGAGTCGAGTGATCAGTGATTCGGATAGCGTATCAAACTGCCAAACATGACTTTGGCGCTCCGAACCACTGATTTGATTCATGAAGCTTCGGAGCTTTATGAATCAAAACAGTGGTTCGGAGCGCCAATAACAGAATTTTCATTTTGGGGTGAACTAACCCTTTAAAGAGAGGCTTCAACGTTATTTTTTCACATAGTGTTTTCTCTCTTAAAATGTAAGCGAGTGTAAATGTCAGCATTATCATATATGTCTGAAGGATTCAAGTCTGTCGGGTAAAACCGCTCCTCCAGGTATTCCAACCGTTACTCCTGATCGGAGGCTTCAGTAAATATTTAGTTTATATAGAGTTATGTTTCAACTAAGTTTAATGGTGCAACGCAAAAATATTTAGTAGTGCGTAAGTTAAGTTAAGTAACTAGGTTATTACTTTACCAATTAGCGATTGGCTCTTTTACTTATGAACGGGAGAAACTGCAACGCACAATATGGCGAAATACGTCCCGCCTTCTAAGAAATAGGAGTGAACCGTCTTTCTATATCTATAGTCTTTGAGCTTACACACAGCTGATGCAATGGCCCCTGATGGTTTGGATGTAATGTCACACCCTGAATGGTTAAAATGGCTTTAAAAAATCTGTTCATTGTAGTGGACACCATATATCAAAGGGTTAATGTTAGTAGAAGGTTAGTTTTAATATTCTGTCCAACCACCAAGCATGCAATGAACATTTGCACTGTGTACCGTAGTATACTATCAAGACAAAGCACTTAGTTGCCATAGTGATTTTCAAAGTGTGGGGTTTGGTTTGTAGGATGAGAGCTAGACATGCTTTTAGGAAATGAACATCAACTTCTCTATATCATATATACAACAAACCGAGGAGGAGAGAACAGAGAACTGAGGACGAAGTTCATCAAGACTAGTGTTATGCCCAGCACATTCTAGAGGAAGCCAGAAGGAGCGAGAGCGAGCGAGACAGGGCATGTGATCAAAGGCCTGCCGTACAAGATCTCAACCAGGCAAGGATGAGTTCTCCGTAATTGGTACTTCAAACCCTACAAGTGGTGAGAGTGAAGGTCTCAGTTCAAAGTCTTCACAGACACTTCTGAATATACCTGCAGCATCTGTGTTTGTGCGTTCACTCAGTGGCGTAGCCCCTCGTGTTTTGATCTCAGGTGACTCAAAAGATTAAAAGCAAATGAAGAAATGCTCATCTTGAAGATGCATTCATCAGTGAGGATAATATGAATTTGTTATTGAGGTGGAATAAACTGCCTTGATGAGATTTCAAAGCTTGTAAAACCAATGGGACTTAAAAACAAGCCAATATGAGAATATTTAGCTTTGAATATAACTGGAATCTGAAGTAATGTTAATATATTCACTCACACAAATAATATTCATGAGAAGTGTTGATTTTATTTTTAAAAAATTCAGTTCATTATAATTTTCAATTGTAGATGAGCACCACCAATGTCTCTTCCGCCCATACGAATCAGCAGAAACAAGATGGGGTCATGGCTTTAAGCTGATTAGCTGTAATGGATAAACTCTCTGTGCTGTAGGCAATCAGAGTGCATATGCGCAGAGAGGGCCTTGGAGGAAGAGATTGGTAGATGAGGACCAGGCTTCGAGGAAGACTCAAGCACAGAGGGTGAGGTGGCAAAAGCAATGTTTATATAAGCAGCTAATCAGAGAGACACACCAGGGTTATGAGGGCTGGTGGAGAAGAGGAACAGGAAAACGTCTCGCCTTCATGCAAACACATGTAAAAACATCAAATCCTTCTTATGAACCAACATAGAATATTCAGAATACGTCCTACTTGCTAGATTGGCATTAAAAAACTCATGGCAACAATCCAAAAACTGCATTAATCCTTCTGGTTAACCGGCATTTTTGAATGGTTATGTCTGAACGCTTGTTCCGCCAAGAGAGTAGCTGCCTATCAAGTTAAATTCTCTCAGAGGCACTTGTTTCTATCTAGTAAATGTCCTAATCTGTTTCCTTCCTCTCTTGTATCTAAACATGCAACCCCCTCGCCTCTCTCTCTCCGTGGTGCTATAATAAGAGGTTTGCTGATGAGTCTTAGCGAACACCTGTGGAAAAGCAAATGCTCTGAGAAACAACAGCCGTAATAAGACTACATTAACGTCTGAGAAAAATATAGACGCACAGTAAAGGTGTTTCAGACCCACCATCACCTTCTGGGAATGATCTCAAAAGACCACCCAAGAGAGGTCTATGCATGTGTGTGTGTGTTTGCCAATTGTTTCATACCAGAAGCTTCTGCAGGCGTTTTCGGAACCTTCATACAAATTCATTTACAGCACTGCAATAAAAATACTGCTGTGCCTCTATGTCTGGGGAAGCAAGATTGATTGCCAATGTATGACAACCCTGAAGGCTTGGCTTTGTGATCAAGTAAAATCACTGCACTTTATACATTCATCTTCTCACCTTTCAACAGCTTGAATTGGAGTTTTGTGGCTTTTAGTCCATGTCCATTTGGTCTGAAGCCATCAATATGCTCCTGAAAGTTCAACCCAATCTCACAGAAAAACATATCTATTTTGACGGTTGATGGTTTCATATGAATTCGTATGATGTGAATCATACAAAACTGTACAGTTTTTTTTTTTTTAGAAAAAGCAAGAGAAAGCATGAAGTTCCTCTCCTAACCCCACCCCTAAACCTAACCGCCACTGGGGCGTAAGCGGATCGTACGAATTGGCCACAAATTTGCTAAAACGTTACAAATTGCCATGAGACTGTGTTTGAAAGTTGATAAAATAAACTTAAAAGTTACAGTCATACATACATTTAAAAGTTTCATTTCTGGGAACATGGACAAAAAAAGGGAGATGACTTGCTGCGTCGCAGCCTTTTGTCCAATCAGCTGCCATCTAGAATAAGAACGTCCCTCCCCCAATACCACTGGCAAACAATGACTATATAGTAGGATTGTTTTTGTTTTTGTTTAATAATACGCTTTAGGATATGAACTCATGAATTGGCTATTAGAAAAGTGATGGGCATTTATTTCCCACCACAATTTGCAGTGTTAATAGTAAATACATCAACACAGGACAGAAAAATGCATTTGTTACGTGATTTCAAAGTGCCTTTTAACCCAAAAATGAAAATTATCCCATGATTTACTCACCCTAAAGCCATCCTAGGTGTATATGACTTGTATATGATCTTCTTTCAGACGAACACAATCTGAGTTATATTATAAAATATCCTGTCTCTTTTCAAGCTTTATAATGGTAGTGAATGGCACGCCTGATTTTGAAGTCCAAAAAAGCGCATCCATCTCTCATAAAAGATATTCACACGGCTCCAGGGGGTTAATAAAGGCCTTCTGAAGCAAAGCAATGGGTTTTTGTAAAAGCGCAAATCGACTTGCACCAAAAGAGTATATCTCTGACCTGACGCATGATGCATTGACAAACGCGGAAGAGCAGAGGATAGAGCAAAACAAAACACCGATCACGAATTAGAAGTCTAAAACGAGAATTTTTAAAGCGAAATATGGGAGGATTCCGATATAAGAGGAGCTTGAGTTTGTTGCCCAGCCCTATATGTTTGAACCACAAGAGGCGTCTAAGCTTACGCTACTCCTACATCTATGTCATACATCGTGTCAGAAGTTACTCTTTTGACGCAAGTCAACTTGTTTAGGCCATCTGTCAGAAGCTAGTTATTTTAGTTTATAAAGTTTTAAATATGGAAATTTTGTGGATTACTTTTATGGTGGATGGATGCACTTTTTTGGACTTCAAAATCAGGAGCGCCATTCACTACTATTATAAACCTTGGAGGAGCAAGGATATTTTTTAATATAACTCCAATTGTGTTCATCTGAAAGAAGATAGTCATATACACCTAGGATGGCTTGAGGGTGAGTAAACCATTGGATAATTTAAATTTTTTTAACTATCCCTTTAAATTAACAAGTAAAATATTGAGAGTTGACACTAAAATTTACCACTCTTTATTATATACCTTACAAAATTGAAGCAAGACCGAAAAATTGTCTCATTCATGAAGTATTGTTTTGGGTGATTATTTAACTAATGTTATTTTAATTCAAATTGTTTGGTCAGATGGCATCACCCTTTTGAACTGCTTTTATCCACTAATTACCTTTGACTGTGGGAGAGGTTCAGACATGCTGAGTGTATGTGAAGTACAGACACAGCAAGCTCTTTTCAGTTGCAGTCATTTTTATGAGATTCAAAAAAAAAGATGAACCTGTTCCCAGACACGATTCTGCAAGTGCACAGTTTCGCCTGAACGCTTTGAACATACAGTGCTCTTGCCACAAGGCTGAAAAACTCTATAAAACATGTTTGCATAATGTTAAAATTGCAAAGTTAACTTCAGCATGCCAAGTAAAAGACCAGTGCTTGTTTCTATTTGACATTTTAAGCATTTCAGTTGTTTTAACTGAGATAACTAAAATTTGCTAGTAAGTATAGGTTTGTGTACAACATGCTCTTATGCACTTAAAATGGTACCCTTTAATACAAGATATTACAGCTTTCAACCTGTAATTATAAGATTAAAAAAAAAGAACAGCGTTTTGCTGTCAAGCAGGCAATTCTGCGGTTTCCTTAATCCTGTTAACATACACCATCACCCACACAGTTTCTTCTGAACAATGGCAAAAAATACAGTGACTCAGTCTAAAAGAGATCCTAAAATTAGTTTATTTGCTCTTTGGTACAAGTTCAAAACTCATTGGTTTGTATGAGAGAAACATTAACATACAAATCACTGACTTAAGTGGAAAAAAGCCCCCAAACATTCAGGAAATGTCAAGGCAAACTGACAAGATAATGTGACTGTTTTTTTTGAAGATTGCAGCATGCAGGCGGCAGGACTATTTTGTCTTAAGATGATTCAGTCACTTGTTGGATCAGAAACCACATGTGTTTATGAAGTTGAGTAGAATGGGTTCCTTGATCTAGTTAAAGAAAATACAAGTGTCTTGTTACATGATGGTCTTGGTGGTAAAATGACTTGCCATGCAAAAGTCCATTCCTCTTCTCCTTTTATGCCACCTAACTTACTTTTTAGCCAAATGTGAGGATGCCACAGTATTCGTAATTGAAAGTTCAACATGGGGGGAGCTGCCCTGACACAATCTAAAAGGACTGTTTTCAAGAATTGACTAGTGTAATTGTTAGTTCTGGAAATACTACCACAGCAATAGCGAGAGATAAAAGTCAGTAATTGCCATTTTCGCACAGGAAATTACGGCCGCGACAGAGTCCTGGCAGCCCTCTGGTTCCTCCTGAACTGACAGTGGAGGTAAACAAGTCACGACGTTGGTAGTGAAGACATTAAAGAGCCCTCGGACTTTGTATTGGCAACACCCTACATGGGGTGCTGTGTGGGATCAGAGCCAATGAAGGGGAATTTGGTTATTATCTCAGTGCGAAGCCGGCACTCAGAAGGATCCAATGAAGCAAGGCTTCATTAACACCCTCTGAATACCACGGCCTGCTGCATAATGCAACTGTTTAAAACCCATTTGTTTTGCATTACAAAATGGAGCCTTCTTTAAAATCCCATTTGTTATGAGTCACGCTGAATGACAGCAGCGTAACACGTTGTTACCCTTCAGGAACTTGGCATTAAAGACCCTGCATTAATTCAATGAAGCAATGAGACCGCAGTCTAATAGTACTGCTAAGTCTCTGCTGTTTGCAGGTTTTAAAGAAAGAATGAGGCAATTACTTGAAGCAAAAGGACTCAAATGTCTTTTTACTGGCACTGACTGAAAAAATGCAGAAGAGTTTTCTTATTAGAATTCAAATTTTCCTTACTTGTGTTTGTATTAGTGTCAGAATGGATTGTCTATTTGAAGGGAGCATGAGTGTACGCAGTGTACTGTGACTATAGTTGACAACACATCTTGCATTGCAAAAGCACTATGCTTTTAGCCATGCTCAAAAGGCTTAAAGTTTCAAATGAATTTGAATATTGATCAATTTATTTTGAAATAAACAGAAAAACAAATAAATTATGCATATGTGATAACTTTTATCTCTATATTTTGCAATCTGTGCAGTTAGCTGTTTATACTGTACATTTAAAAAAAAGAAACATGTTAAAAAGTAGAGCTTATATACAAAGTCTAAAAGCTTGTTTTAATATAAAACAAGTGCATGTTCTTTATATGAAGAATCTTGTTCATATAGCTATAAACATTTCTTTTATATTTTGCTATTGCCATTTACACAGATTACGTTAAAATATTTTATACTGCATTTGAAACATTTTTGTAAAAACTAAACTGTGAACAAAAAAATTTAAAATTGTGGAAAATATAGGCTTAATAAATATCAGCAGGATTCAAAAAATAAACACAGAATGAAGGTTAATTTTAAAGATGAATGAAACCCAACAATTAATTTTTTTTCAGCTTATTGTTAGGTTTTTTTGTTCTTTTATATATTTAATGTGAGCTTTAAGTGCATATGAATTCTAATAGGGAGAGAAAACTTGAGGTGACTAAAAATGAATTCACATCAATATCTATAACTGTAACAGCATAACAAATGTTAAAGGGACAGTTCTGTCATCTTTTACTCCCCCTCATATTTTTTCAAAATTATACGATTTTCTTACTTCTGTGGAACACATAAGAAGATATTTTGAGAAATGTCTCAATGTTTTTTGTACATATAGTGTAAGTCAATGGTAACTAAGATCCTTCCAAAATATCTTTTGTGGTGATGACAGAATTGTCATTTTTGGGTAAAATATCCAATCTGATCTCACAGCAATTCGTATGTATTTATGCTAATTGTACGAATTCGTATGAGCTCACTTGTATGAAATTGAAGTTTTTTGCTAAATCGTACGTATTTTACGAGTTGTCAAATTCGTATGAATTCGTAGGAATGACCTACCCCTAACTTCGCCCCTAAACCTACCCATCACTGGGGTTTAGACAAATCGTATGAATTCGTATGAGTGACGTCGTATTAATTAGCCACCTCGTAAAATACATACGAATTGGTCGTGAGATAGCGGTGAAATATCCCTTCAAGCTATGTGTTTCATTGTTGGAGTCATTAAGCATATGTAGGTAAAAACACAAGTAATCCTTAGCTTCAAACATCAGTGTCCAAAGGAGGTGACCTGTCCACACAGGGCGACAGTGAGTCCTGACTGTGAGTAGAGCTTATTCCAGTGTCTGAGTCTGTGTCTGTTGCATCTGTAGGGGAGCATGTCTGTCTGACCTTGCCTGTTGTCTGCTGAGAGACAGTGGCCCTGATCTGGCTCTTCAGAGATACAGGGCTCGGCTGGTCCGGACAGGCCTCCAGCTCAAGCGCAGTGAGTTGGGCAACTAGATGCTGGTATTCCTGGTTCTGGGACTGCAGGGCTGTTTTGTTCCGCTGTAGTTCCTTCTCCATTTCCTGCATTTGGACATGGAGGGAAAGCCCAGCTCTCATACTTGTCTCAAATTCGTTGCGTAAGCTTTCCAGCTCTACGAGATCTGAGGAGGACAACGAGAGTTTGTGTTCCAGCTCTAGTTCTGGACTAGCAGCTGCTGCTCCTTTTAAATCTTCTAATTCTGAAGTCCAGTTCCTCAGCTCTAAGTCAATATCTCGAGAGAGCTGGTCAATGAGTTCTTGGTGCCTGCAAATATGTAGGTCTAGTTGCTCGATTCCATCACTGGTGTACAGGTACTCCTGAAGCTGGCTGTCAAATTGGGACATGGACAGCGATTGGCTGTCATCACTCTCGGTGATGCTGGAGCGAGGCGTGGGGCTGCTCCTCTGTTGTTCCTCTGCTCGTTCAATCTCCACGTCTAGCTCACGCATCTGGTGAATCTGCTGCCGGATGGTCTGATCCTGGGAGATGATCAACCATACAAGCTTACTGATCTCTTCTGAGCCCTCGGATGTCTCTCCTTTTTGGATCTTCTCCAATTTACGGAAGGCCTTCTTCACCATGCGCTTCTGCTTCTCCACAGATACAGTTTTGGCGTACTGTGCAGGTCCTTGGTCCCATCTCTTGGACCTCGCTCCCCGAGACTTCGTGGCCCTCTTGGCTCCCTTGGATGATGGCACAAAATCACTGGTCTTCATGAGGACAAACTGTATGAAAGGTCTCTCATCGCCCCAAGCATTCCATAGGCGAAGGATTCGAGTGAGAGGTGGCAGTGCTCTCTCAAAACCCTTCCACCGTTCCAGGATGCAGAAGTCTTTAGGTTCCCCATGTAAGAGCCTCTTACTTTCTGGTATAGTCTTGTGGTCCTCCAATAAGGCCTTAACTACATCTGCACAGGTTGTGTGCTTGGTCACACCACAGACTACTTTTTCTTCATGACACACAAGCACCTGGATTTCCTTTCCTGGTGTCTCCTCTACAACTTTAGACCTGGTGAAGAGATATAACAAGTGTGTATTATAAACAACCACAATCACAAGCATAATTAACCTTTAAATGACTACTATGGTCATGTTTTTTTTCCCCTTTTTTTTTTTCTCTTACTTTTAAATTCTCATTATATTTCTCACTGTAAAGCACTTTGGATCAACTACGGTTGTGTAAAATTGTGCTCTATAAATAAAGTTTGACTTGACTATCATACATCAGTAGCTAGCCAACATAAAAGCAATACTATGTAGGGTTAGCGTAAAAAATTATGTGCGTTATAGTGATTCCATAAATGGTATTTTAGACAATCATGCCTAAAAACACCCATGGTAAATCACTGTAATGGACAGACTTGAGTGGCTTGTTTCTTCATTATTACAATCTGGAATGGGGTGAAATACATAAAGCTCACATTTATCTCTGTTTCAACAGCCATAACTGTACTTGACACTGCTGATGACAGATTCACATCCATAGCTCAGATGTTAATGACACACTAAATGGCTGACATTATTCAGATGAGCAAAAGGCTTCATGACAAATGTATGCATACTCTCAATTATCTGAAATGGTTGTTTCATAATTTTTCATTCTGTTCAGGTCATAACATCAGGTATGACTAATTATCTCTCTTAGATCAGAATATTGTAGAGGCTAATTAAAAGCTAATAAAAGCACATTTTAAATACAGAGGTAATGTTTATTTATTAGCTAGCTAGCTGGCTAGTTAGCTAGCTACATAGATTACTGACATTTTGATTTGTAAAGGGTGACAAAAATGCAAGTGATGTATTTTTTCTTAATGAATGACCTCAGAAGAATGCAATATATATGCAAGAATGCAGGTGGTCAGTTAATATTTAGAAGACCGTGCTGCTACTCCACACAAAAGTAAATAGTTGAGCTATTCACATAGCAGACCACCTAATACACTGCTTGTGTACAGAGAGACAAACTGATGCAATGCTTATATTGGGTTAAAGGCCTTTATCTTAGACCGAAACAGTATACAAAACTAAATGCAAGACTGCCATTTGTTTAACATTGTATGACATAAATTAAATTTACTGTATACAATGCTATTTTAAAAGTTAATCCCACATTCACACCTGTGCTAGTAATATGACATCATCCCCATGACATCATAATAGAAGTGTGAAATCCTAGCATTTACATAACAACCAAGTAAAAGTATACAGTGGCTTGTTCACACATGTCACACATGTATGCTACAATACAATGCAAGCATTTACACTCAGCTGCTTAACAATGTGCTTTCTTGGCTTGCTATACAATTTTGATCCATTTAAAGACCTTGTTGAATGAATCTGAGCAACATGAAATGTCAGAATAGTCTACACTGGGAATTCAGTATTGTTTTCATGAAATGGTCTATTTTATTTAGTCTTTTCCAAAATTGTCATGAGTACAGGAAACAAATGAGGGGGAATGGAAGCACCTGTGTTTGTCTTGTGGGAAAATCAATGGTGACCAGCAGCATCCTGTTACATACATCCTGCCAACAAGTTTGTATTTTGAGATAATGGAAAATTATAAATGTCCATTTCATGGACATTGCAAAGAATGGGGTAAAGCTGTACAACAAATGTACAAACTGTCTGTTTTTTGTATTTACAGAAACATAACTATAGATCAGTGAACATGATAGTTAAGTTAGTCCACACTGCATAAAATAAAAGCTTGTTTTGAAATGTAGATTAGATGTATCTGTTGTACCCTAATAATCACAAGAAACATTGTCAGAGAACCACTGAAGGTGAAAAGAACAGAACACTCTGCTTCTCAACTCATGGAGCAAAAACAAACACGTGTTAACACCAGACATGATCACTGGACTACAGAGAACACGCTGTATCATTCTACAGACTCAACACAGTGTCTGGACAAGGAACATAATCTCCTTGAGAGTCAGTCTATCAAGGTTTATTAAGCTGTACAAAATTATGCTTGGGAAATTAAACCTCAATTTAATAAAGATGTGTGGGTCATTCAATGATAGATCTCATTAACACAATTCATTATCTTTATATTAAAACATTTAGTCAAAGTTGTAGATATTGATAAAATAATAAATCCTCACTAAATCGGCGGTTGTAACATTTATGACCATCTAAGTTAAGAGCAGCTGTGAGATCATATTATATTGGTACTGTCTGTGTCAAATGATTCATTAACAGGTATCTGAGAGGGCAGAGAGATTTTAGTGAGCACATGTGAACTAGAGAGAGGCAAAAGTGAATTTTCACTGTATTATATTAAGGAAACATATCTATCCACACTAAAGTAGAGGCAAGTATAAATTCTTCCTGAGCCCTTTCTTAAAAGCATGAGAGATTTTTATGAAAACAAACAAACAAACAAACAAAACACTGTGGTTTGCTGCTTTTCAGAAAGACCTCTTTACCTGATAAGCATAATTGAAAAGCCTAAACATTTTAATTGCATTTTAGGTAGAGCAGTTTGTCTCAATAGCTCTTGTAAAGCAAAGTACAGGTTAAAAATAACAATGCTGCTCTAGAAGGTTCTTATTTAGGCCTTAACAGAGTGACATTATGTTTGGTGCACTAAAATACACACACAATTATGGCAGCTGAGGTAGTTTAGTTAAGTGTAATAACCACCTCCAGTTTTAAACTGTCACTGTTAGAGCATTCGTTCACAAAACAAAGCATGTCTGTTAATTAAAACATGTATAAATCAACTGTTAGAATGACATTCTGTATGGACCACATTAAATAAAGCAGACGCAGAGTTAGATTACCTTTGATTAGATTTCTCTCTGAACATTTGAGATAATTACAGATGGCTTATGTATTAATGGTGATTTTTACAACATCATAAAAGTATAATGCTTCCATCAGAGAGTCTCGAGCTTAAACTGTAAATAGACTGGTAAGGACAACTAAAATGTCTTGCTGTGCAATAAATTTCCTGCACAGAACATACATAAATAAAAATTGAGAAAAAAAATCTGGCAAAACATAACATAAACCCTGATGTAAACTACTGTGGGATAGCCATCTAAGAGAGTCCTCTCTTTAATCAGCACTACAACAAACACTATTGAATAATTAACCATTTAGACTACATGGAAACACTGAGACATCAAAAGTAAATTAAAGCACTTAAAATAAAATTAAAAATGGTGTTGATGACAAACTTGAAAGTGTGCAAAAAAAAAAAAAAGAGTTTCTGTCAGTAGCCTAATTTATGGGCGGAATTTAAGTTCATCTCACGCAACCTTTGACGCCACTAGTGTCTACCCCTCAACTATACTTAACGTCTTTTAAACAAGAACTAATGATTTTTGTCATAATATTTATGATTTGTACGTCACTTATGACATTATAAATAATGACAATATACTTAAATTTTGTCATCCTGTACCCCTCAATACTGACAGCAATTGTGTAGGCTAATGGCTGCTATGGTTACCTGCTTACGTTTACACCGTTCTTGAGTGTACACACTCAACTAACTTTTGTTTACTGAAATATTGTTTAAAATGCGTATACTTGTTATTAAAAAGAACATATAGGCTACTTTTTAAACCTCCCATCCCTTTTATTGGACCTCTTTTGGGGGGTTAATTATGTCAAAAATCCTTCAAACAATCTCACCAAAATAAGCTTTTCTCTAAACAAGCAAGTTAAAACAAAAAGAATGCTACATGTCATAATTATATAGACAAAACAAAATAAAAACGTTAAACACCCTTGCAAAAACACACCACATTACATCAAGCCTTTCCAGTTCATTTCATCAAACACTCACGCACTAATACGCACATCCGTCGTCATGCGGGATTGAATATTTAGAAAAAATGACACTCATTTGACGTTACTTAACGCCAGCTACCTGCATCCTAGAGAGGCACCAGAGCAAGCAGAACAACAGCATTAGTGTAACTCGACTCTCTGCGACCATGCAGCGAAACACTTGAGTGAGAGCAAGTGCTGTTGTTACAGTGACGAGTTTACAGTCCATAACAATCACTACTATACGCGTTTCATTGCGAACGGTTCTGAGGGGGGAAAAGACAAATATTTAATTGCTTCTCAAGCTTTCTACCTTTTACGCTCATTTCGACCTAATAAATAAAATTACATATTCTATTAAAGGTCTGTGGTGCAATCTCTAATGAAATGGATGGTTTGAATCATACCTGTTCTTCAAGCGCGCCTTCAGAAAGTTTCTTCCAAAAGGAGCCATCGTGTGTCAATATGATCTCAGGTCAGTTCCAAGGCATCTTGTAACAGAACGGAGCGCATAAACCTAATCAAGAAAGTACCACTGAAGTGCTGGTCGTGGAAAAAGTTGAACAACTTGCGAGTTTCAAACAAGGCCGTCCCACTTCACACGGAGGGAGGCGACAAAACTCGCCTTTCGGAGAACTGTGTGGAGCTGAAGATAGCATCTCTAGATAGTGTTCCGTACCACTGGTGAACTGAGAGTTTTGTTTCAATGTCTATACTTCTACGCTACGCTAAAGTTTCTTTATTAGCATCGACGGTGCCCTGAAGAACCTTACATCTATGGTGGAAACTTTCCAGGTTCTTTATAGTGAAAAAGGCTCTTTTAGATTATTAATATTTTATTTAGCCTACACTAAAATAACGTTTCTTTTAAGAACTGTTTACTAAAAGGGTTTTTTGACAAAATGGTTCTTCAACAGGATCGCTGCAAACCTTTTTTATGTCTCTCAAACTGATCTGCTACAATTTGAATTAGTCAGACATCTAAAACTAAGCTCAAATATGTTTAAATTAATTAGAAACTGTTACAATAAAATACAATTGTGTTCAGGTTACAACATACCCCACTACTGGAATGGTTTGTAACACCAATCGTGTAAACAGATATTTTACATCTTGATTCATTTTAAAATTTATTTTTAGGAGTGCGCTCTACATCTCTACATCTCAAATCTGTTTAAATAAATTGCAAACAGTAAAATAAACACAAAAGTGTGTTGACGTTACAACGTACCCCACTACTGGAATGGGTTGTAACACCAATAGCAAACATGGATATTTTATTTTATTTTTTCTATTTGTCCTGTAAAAGGTCTTACAAACTTGTACTGTAACCACAGCAGGTTGGTGGCCATGTGTGATTTCACTCCTGTAGCTCATTTCGATTGTTTAAACTGATAGTGTTACAAATCAAAAGGTGTTACAACACTCCCTGGTCTCTACTAAATTGATGAATTATAATGCATCATAAATATAAATAAAATGTCAACCATATCATTGGCTATCATGCATCTGGATGGAATATTTTGTTTTTGGAAGCAATCAAAAGTAAAGCCTTTTTCATTACAGAATGTACTGAGAGAATCTTTCAAGGTTGAACATCACACTTTGGACTATCAAAACAGTTTACATTTTATCTCAGCAAAGCATGAGCAACGTGGAAAGTATGACGGACAATAAGGCTAAGATTGGTAATTCTTGAGGACTTTTCAATATCAATGACTTCAGATGAAGGCATCCAGCATCACATCTTATCTTTCATCACCATGCTTCTAACAACTAATCATAAATTCTACACCCCCAATTTCCTCCTCTAGAATGAAGAGAGGAACATCAAATGAGCATTTATGGAAGTTTTGACGTCAACATTCAAAGTGGTTTCTGAGGTGTTTGCTGATGTCATCATGACACAGGACAAGGGGGCATGGAGGGAGAGGGAGAGAGAGATGGAGATGGAGATGGCTACGGGAGGGGTAGGAACGATAGTGCGGCTCCTCTGACATCATAGATGCTCTTATATACCGGGTGGAATGGAGCCCGCCATTCCTCACTTCACTTCTGAGAAAGCCAAGAGAAGACACAGCAAACGGGTTGGATAAGAAACCAAGAAGAGAGCATCGTGACTTCTGCAGGACGTGCTGTGATTTTCTCTGTCTGTAACTCTCTTACAACTTATCTCTCTTATTCTTCCATCCGTTTTTATAAAATTTTATGACCCTTAACCCTATGGACTTGGGCCCAGCTTGAATGTGCAGAAACTGTGGAACTACCAACAAAATGCAGATGCAGCTGACCTCCGTTATGCTCCTTTTTTTATTGTGTAATGGACTATGTTCAGGTAGGTTCACTTTTATCACTTTATGCAGACAATGATTAATATATTGCAATATAAATATTTTATGATGATGATCTTATAAACATTAAAAATATGATGTATTTTATGGTCTCACTTAGTCTTACTGATATTAAGAATTATCAGCCTTTTCATCAATAGTATGCATCATTAGATTTGATAATGTAATTGAATTAGAAATTGAATAAAGATAAAACTCAAAAATACAACTTAAATTTATAGAATTGGGTGTATAAGACAGATGTGTCTACATTTGCTTGAGAACATGTTTTTGCTTTTATATATGGCATAATCACAATTTCCCTCTAAAATAAAAAAGAAAGTCACTCACTTAAACCTCTAAAAGTCTTACAGACATTTATGTTAAAAACTTATAGATTTAAACATGTTGCTGGGCAACTGAGCAAATCTATAGGTTCTTGAAAACCACTTTTTCTTTGGATCTGATTGAATTAAACCACACTCACTACTGCCGACAAGAAATTTGCCTGTACTTTGATGTGTAAATTCTCAGTCCTACATTTAAAACATGTCAACACTGTGTGTTTTCTCCCTCTTCAGATATAGACCAGGGGAAAAGGGCAATAGAGGAAGAAGTACTGAGAAGTCTCCTCACTTCAAAGGTACAGTCTAGCTTTTAAACACCTGTTGAGCGTGAAGCAACAGAGGCAATACTGGCCTTATACAGGGCCTTAATATAGATATGCCCTTTGACTGTAGGGCAGCTGAATTTTAAATGAAAGTCATGGCTATTTCATGGCTTCTGGTTTTTTGAATACAGCATGGTACCAGTACAGAAAAAGATGAAATTTATTTCTGTGATAAGTTTACATAACTACTAAAATACAGCAGATTATATTAAACAAAGAATATTCTTTACCAGCTAACATTACCATCAGAAGACATCTAGAGAGGCACTTTCACAGAACAGCACATGGCTTTGGGATTTATAGTAAATTTAGGTTTGTGCTCCAGTCACTTAATGATTCATAAAACGGCAATCGTCTTGATGAATGCCATGCTGTACAGCGGTCCATAAATGTAGATGCTATTGATGTTAAATGTAACACGAAATGACACAATTTTGTTAAATATTGATTCAGGCAGCAAATCAGGAGCAGTGTACTCAAAAGGCAAAATGGATGAAGCTTGTACGCTCTATTGGTGGACCAAATGATGTGCCATTGCCAAAATGATGCTCAGCTGCCTTCATTTATTGAGCATCAACATCCATTATCTATCATCAGCACATCTGACTATTATCCATTATCAATAGAGAATCGCATAGCATCATGGTGTTTGTAATTTTCTTCCGATTTTATTTTTAACCTTGACCACAATTTCTGGCAAGACATAGAAGAAGAAATCCTCTCCACTGCAAAGTTAATGAATAATTATGTCTTTAAATACAGACATTAAATATTATGTCTTTAAGGCTAATGCTTTTAAAATGTCAGCTGGCCAAGTCTAATTAAATGTAGTGAAATAGAGTTACTTTAATAGCAGCTTGACAGCCTGCGGGTCTTATACAGGTGCCATTTTCCTCTGTTATTTAATAAGGAAAAATTTTTCAGTTTGATATGTTTGAATTAGTGAGAATATTTACACTTGTTTTTAATATCAGATCCATGAACTGAAAGGAGATTGTGTTATTAAGAACAGTGTAATATAAGTCTTACCCAAACTTACAGCCAACAGGTTGAAAACCGATTTCCAGATATCATGGCGGGCCTTGATCTTGTTAGATTCATCCTGTGAAGGCCAGTAAAGTGACTAGAGAAACTCAAAATGTGCTTATCCAGTATTGGCACCCTGTAAGTGGACTGAGAAAATAGTAATGGTTGGAGACAGCTTGACTTTTATATAAGGTGAAACAAAGCTGATACTGAGAGTGAATTATTGTAAACCTGTTTGCTCTCTCACCGTGTGTGCAGGTAAAGCAGAGCAAGCATATCGCCCCCCTGTGGCAGCTGCCTCTGCAGGATGTGTGCAGGTTGATGAACAGTCTCGGGGAGTCGTGGGGCAGCGAGGAGGAGCAGGAGGACGCAGAGGTTCAGGCTGACTATGAGCAGAGGGTCTCAGGTACCCTCGCACAAACACTTGAGGAAATGCATGACCTTCGGAACCTCTGCAGGGTCCTGCAGCCTAGAGAGGTGAGAACTGACACACATGGGCATTGAGACAATAAACAATTGACATGATCTAACACAAGGCAAATGCTTTGCAGTGAGTTCTTTTGTAAATGCAGATTTATTCTTCAGTCACTTAACAATTCATAACAAGGGCTAATATTCTATATTTGAAACATAAATGATGTGGATTTACATAAAAAAGCAGCATGAAAAGAAGAAATATTGTATTGAAGAACAAATATCACTTTACAATAAGGTCTCATTTGTTAACATTAACTAACATGAACTAACAATGAGCAATATATTTTTAAAGCATTATTACACTGTAAAAAAAAATTACAAAAAAAAAATGAAACAAAAATACACAGTAAAATACTGTTTTCCATTAAAATACCAAAAAACCAAGAACAGTAAAATACCATAAAAACAATGCATTCTGGGTAATATTATTAGTCATTTTCGAGAAAGTAACCTATAGGCTACTTTCTTGAAAATGACAAATATTACCCAGAATGCATTGTTTTTACAGTATATTACTTCTGTTTATTACAATGCATTCTGGGTAATATTATTTGTCATTTTCGAGAAAGTAGCCTATAGGCCTCTTTTCTTAAAATGACAAATATTACCCAGAATGCATTGTTTTTATGGTATTTTACTGTTTCAGTGGAAAACGGTATTTGTTTCGTTTTTTTTAAGTTATTTTTTAGAGTAAAAAACGTAATTGTTCGTGTTCACAGTGCATTAAAGGGTTAGTTCACCCCAAAATTAAAATTCTGTCATTAATTACTCACCCTCATGTCATTCCAAACCCGTAAGACTTTCGTTCATCTTCAGAACACAAACGAAGATATTTTTGATGAAATCTGAGCGATTTCTGTCCCTCCATTGACAGCTACGCAACTGACACTTTGACGCTTCAAAAAGTTCATAAAGAGATCGTAAAAATAATCCACATGAATTGAGCGGTTTAGTTAAAATTTTCTGAAGAGACTCGACCGCTTTATATGATGAACAGATTTAATTTATGCTTTTATTCACATATAAACATTCATCGACACACACATCAGTTGTGGTAAACGGAAGCTCAAGCATGTTCGCTTGACGTGTGTTTGAGCTTCTGGAAGAGGTTTGTTCTCGTGCGTCAAGCAGGTTCGGTTGAGCTCCTGTTTATGTTCGCTGATCAATGTTTATATGTGAATAAAATTCAATCTGTTCATCATATAAAGCGATTAATTCTTGTCATTTAGCTGATGATTTTTATTCTATAGCGCTACAGCACCAATTGTTTGACCATTTTCTTGACAAATCTGGAGTGAATTGCCTTGCTTAAAAGTGACAGGAGATTCTCCAGTTCATGGGTCAATTCATGGATCATTAAAAATCACAAAAATTACCCCTGCCTTTAAAGTGCAGCCTCTATCATTTTGAGAAGTAGACTCCATCAGTTATACATCTTATTCAAGCACACTTGACTGGAGCTCTGAGGAGAAATTATTAGTAACAGCCAGGCGACAAACTGAGCATCAGTCCGGACGTGGCAGTTGATTGACAGCATTGTCCACTCAATTGCTGTGATTTTCAGCCTTGTAATAATCTGAACGGCGCTGAGGGAAACAGCTCAAACATTCTGTCTTTCATTTCAGCTTCAAGAAGACCAAGAATATCTGGAGCTGGACAAAAACAGCGACAGTCCACTGAAGAGGAAATCTCCCTATATACTAAAAAGGCAACTGCGCACCAATAAATCAAGACGGCCGTACATTCTGAAGAGAAGTGTGTATTACTGATGCTCAAGACCCACAGATGGAAAGACATTTTTACATTTTGTGAATATGTGTCTGTTTTGACTGTCATAGTATTACAGTAGCAATAGTAATTGTATGTTCTGTTTTAGCTAAACCTTTATGTAATTCAGAAGTCAATCCCTTCTTCTTCATTATGGGATGGACGATGTAAATAAAACAGCAGTCTATTCAAGAGTTTATTATATTTATTTATTTATTTAATGTATTTTTCTTCCAATGTAATTAAATCATACTTATTAAAACTATTTATGATACATCTATTATTATTTCACAGATGAAAGCATTCTTCATGATATAAAGAACATTTATGAAGGATTTTGAGTTGCTACAGTATATTAACTGAAATACTAAAGTGTGTAACTTCTGTATACACAGTAAATATAATATAGGTTGAAAGATTTATTCCAGATTTGGGGCCTTCTAATTCTTGTCACGAAACAAATAATTACTACATAAACAGATTTTAACCAACCACATGATATGAGGAGAAGAGGAATAAAAAAATGGATCACAAGACTTTTAAAAGTTATGTTAGTTTTTCAAAACTGCAGAGTGGGAACCAAATGAAGCTATTAATTGTGCTTGGACTTTCAGTTTAAGGAAATTATGTGGCATCTACTTTTATATTTAAATGACGAGTAGCTGACCAATAACACATAATTTGCAATTCCCTACTAGTCCAATATCCTTAAGACAATAGCTACGTTTTGATGAATCTGCCCTACAAAGATTACATAATCAATCAAAAAAGTGGTCTGTAATAGAATGTCATATAAAACACCCTTCTGGACTCTAGCTGACATGACAAAGCAATTAAGAAAATAACAGGGAAATATATTACATTAAACTCCATTAAGGATATTTGACTTATTTTATGATTAACAAAACCGTATCTCTCTGATGAATGCTCAATAATTTGTCAAACCCAGAGCTATATGCACATCACTTTCATTAATGAAATGGAAAAGAGAGAGCTTGTTGGTTTTCATTTCTCTAATTGGCCACTGCTAATTAAAAATACTAATGCAGCTAAGTAATTGGCTTCAAAAAGTGCTGAACAACTCAAATAGACCAAATATATTTCTCTATGGCGTTTTGACACTATAGGCTGCAGTGTTAATGATCCTGTTACAATTAATAATTCAAACCTCAAATTTACTATATATGGTATAGTAGATATATATCAACAAAAAATGACAAATATAAACAAAAGCAAAAATGGTTGTGTACAAGGTGTTTGCATATCACAGATAATCCATTAAGTAACAAGAGTCTGTTCACCAGTAGATGGCAGTAGAGTCTAATGAAATACAGGCCCTCAAAAGGCATCAAGTTATGCTACCTTAGAAGTGATTTTTCATTTCAAATGTCAAACAACATATAGATGTCCTTTTTATTTTATATAGAAGTGCACTTGTGTAGTTCATTGGGGGAATTCTATACAAGAAATGTCAAATAAAGAAGAAGAGACTAAGAATCATTAGGCTACTATAAATTCTTTGATCCAGTAGTGCAAAATAAATCTTTCGGTTATGTTAATCTTACAAGCATTTAAGCACTGAGAGTAATATGCCATTTATATAGAGAGGAATAATAATTTGTCATTCTGTAGAAAGCAAATAAAGTTGGCTCTTTCAACCTAAATTATCTCAATATTTTTTTCCCAAATAAGACATCTATGAGGTTATATCTGTGGAAGTTTTCAGTTAGTGGACATCACAAACATCACTGTCAGGCTTTGTGGAACTTGGAATGTTTTTTATTGATGCACATGTGTGCAGTCCTGTTTAGGGAGTGCTTTTCTCTTTTTTTTTCTTTCTTTCTTTTTTTTTTTTTTTTTACCATTTCTGCAGGCATTGATCGCATATGGCTGCTTGTCTTGTTTGTCACTCACTTTATTGCCTGCTGCTGAAGTCTAGGGAAAAACAGCCGTGTCCTTCAACAAGGTCCCACACAATACAGACAGGAAGACAGCCACATATCTCTGTATTTACAGAACACTGATTATTTGATGGTTGCTGCAATGTGCTTGATATTTGAGCCATGCAAGCGGCAACTATCCAACATTACTATATACTAAATTTTATAATTAATCAACTATTTATAATTAATCAGTTACATATATATATATATATATATATATATATATATATATAGTCATTTTTATATATAGACACACACACATATATGTATATATATACATACTATATATGGGTCATTGACAAATAAGGTTTTTAAAAGTGTAAAAAAAAAAACATAAATTGAGACAAAATTCATTTTGAAGTTTTATTAAGTGTTAACAATGAGATTATGTGGTTTTCATAATCACTTAACAATGCTTTTGTCATTTTTTACAAGATGGACAAAATTTGTCACTGAAAAAGTCATTTGGTTTAACCAAAATTTCAGTTTTACCAAATTACACTTTTTGTTATACCGAATGACAATATTTTCAAACAATGATAACAGGCTGATATCTAGCTAGCTAGCTATTTAGCTTGCTAGCTAGCTGGCAAAGGACAATCAAACATTTTTTCAAACAAGTTTTTAAAATATTACAACATTTTCCATGTTTTATAGCGGTTGTACCAAATGACCTGATGTTTCGGGACATGCGTATGAGCAAGTGAAAATTTTTCAAATAGTTAAAAGAGAGTTAGTGACTTTGCTTCATGACCATGTGATCCTCTGCAGGTGTCTGAATGATGTCACATCCTGTCACATGATATTGACCGCATGACTTGATCCAAAATGGTCCCTTTATAATGGTTACTCCAAATGACATCAATGAAATTAATTTTTCCAGACATTCTTTCTCATAACAAAGCAACGACTTCTACACACAATTTTAATACCATTTTGCACTGTTGATATATGATGTTATAAAATCACACCAGAATAAAAAATATATACATTTATTTCATTTTAAGATATTTTAATCACAAATTAAATGGATGAATTGGCCTTTGGGCGGTTAAACCGAATGACCTTTTGACACTTCAAAATCTTTAAAATACCTTTATATGTAGCGAAATATAATTAAAACTTTTTTTGATTCAATAAAAGAGATCTAGTTGTACCACCTTACATACTTTGGATGTCATATCTTTGTTTTTTATTATTATCAAGGCCTTTGGACAGAAAAATGACCTGTCACATCATTGACCCATTTACCATAATTCATAATATTATAATAGAAAATATTAAGAGTTTTAGTCAATAATATGGAGAATTTTGCTCAGTAGCAACAATACTAAATATTGAATGTAAGCTGTAATGTATACATTATTTTAAATATGTTACACAATGAATTCTGTTGCCGTCCGTTTCAGTAAAGACTACTCATGCAAAAAATGTCACAATTCTTTGAAAAAGGTCATGGATTGTGAATGGACACTGGGGAAATGCAGTCCTCCTAAGCATCATCTGTTGTGTCCATGCTAGTGCTCCTTAATTGTTTTGGCCACAATCCAGTGCTGGAGCTCTCTTTAATTTAGCTCAAATTTTCCAATAGAAGCACAGATTGACAGTTTAACTTAGCCACGGATCTCTGCCGCATCCTGGGTCTGATGCAAAATGAAAGTCATTGCCTTCATCTGGGCTGGGCGGTGCATCTCCTACCAGCCGGTTACATCAAGATAATTGCTTGTGAAAGAATGAGATTAGTTCTCTTTGTGAGATCTCTGATTGTGTGGATTGAATCTGATTGTGTGAATTGGATGATGGTATAACAAGCATGACCTTGTTCTCTGCCTGCAGAGTAAATAATTAGGGCCTGCATATGGGCAGTATTACCCAGCTCAGAAGTGACAGCCTCTAACAGGAGAAACTGAACTAATCGAACTTACTGTCTTCTTGAAATGAACCAAATTGAAGTGACCTCCTCCAAAGCAAAAACAGATCCTCATCAAGAGTTCTCATGAAAACAAGCAACACTTATTACTTCAAAATTAATGGCCTGGTGGGCTAACAAACCACAGGACACCTGGGCATTTGACGACACAGGGCATGTGATTATTACATGTTGCCACATCTAGAAATATCATGAGGTGTTGTTGAGTTAGGTGTTGAGTAGTTTCAACCTCATACAGCACGGCCACCACCCACGATCAGTTCACTGACCCCCTGATGCATACGTACACTCACAAAGGATTCCAAAAAGTTTTTTTTTTTTTTTTGCAGTGATGCCATAGGTGAACCATTATTGTTTCACCCAAAGTACTTATTAGTGAACAATTCTAAAAAAAGAACCATTTTTTCTTACTCCATGTCCACACTAATACGTTTTCATTTGAAAACGCATATTTTTCTCTCCATTTTTGTCTGTCCATCCACACTGAGATAGCATTTTCAAACTAAAACGGGGTCTGCAGCGTTTTCGAAAGTCTCCATTTTCGAGGTTCGAAAATGCCGGCGTAGTGTAAATGACAGGCATAACCATAGCAAAACCGTTTGCTATGGTTATAGCCGTTTCTCCTTCGGCCAAAAGTGAACAGTGCATGATTATGATTCAGGCAGCGTTACAGGTCATAAGTCCGATTGGGATCGCAACAGTCAAAATATTTAATCCAGTTCCATCCAGTTGAAGATCGTATTCATTACGCACCGGCGTAATGAGACGGTTTGTTGGGAATCTGTGCCACTGGCTGTTGTGTCGGTGAGGCCTTCACAGGGGATGATCTAGTTGACACAATCTCTGCTGACACTTCAGGGATGCGTTGTGGTCGTGTCTAGGCGCAGGTCCTCCATCTGATCTGGATACGGCCCGGATCCGGCTGATTACGGTTAACCTCGGGATAAACAGTGTTAAGAGTGTATGGCACCCCAAAGATCGCCACTTTCAGTCTGATTGGCCAGTGACACACAACTTCCGGAGTTTAGGGAGGTGCCAGTATTATTATAAGCTCTTGAGGAAGAATTAATCACTGGAGTTTTTCATCAAACATTTAAAATATATTCAGAGTTTTGTTTGGGTGCTTAGTACACTCTTAAAAATTAAGGTTCCAAAGAGTTTTTTTTTTACTGCAATGCCCCAGAAAAACCAGGGCTTATAAGAACCATTTATTCTTAGTTTGAAGAGCATTTTAATAATCTTTTCCCAATATAAAGAACCCTTTGTGCAATGGAAAGATTCCATGGATGTTAAAGGTTCTTTATGAAGCCATATCTCAATAAAGAACTAATATTTTATTCTGATTACAAAGTCTACACACATTTCAATTTTTTTTCTTTGGTCTGTCTCTTTAATCTAAGTAGGCTGTTGGCCACAATAAGAAACGGTCTTGTCAAAAGTATGTATTATGTGTAGGATGCTTCTAACTTTCACATGGATAATACTTTAAAGTAATGACGTATTCTACAGAGAAATATTAAAACCATCCCTTCCACATTACCCTAAAAGCAAAGAAACAAAAATGTCAATAAATAAGCCCAATGCCATTGAATGGCAGAGAAAAAAAGCAACATTTTCACAGCAAAAAGCAACCTTATCCAATTTGTTCCTCTCCTGTGCTGGCTCTTTTTAAAGTTCCCACTAGAAAAGGAAGAAAGAAGCCTGATGGTCTTCGACAGGCTCCAAGCAGAGCCATTAAAGAGCCTGATGGAGACAGCGGCAGTAATTGTCACACGGGAGGAAAGAAAGGTAGCCACTGCGCAGGCTTTTAAATGAGCTGATTGCATCTCTTTGGTTGCCAAAATTGAAATGACTACCCTCAACGTCGCACCTCTATTTTCATAGCCTCGCTCGGTTATTACATGGCCTGCAATGGGAAAGAGGGAGAGGGGATAGGCCAGAGTGCCTTTGTTCTCCACAGCACCGCAATCTCTCCTGTTTTTAGTGCTCCCAACAGTGTGGTGCTTTTAAAGGAGAGCCTTGGGAAATGAGCTATCTCCACTCTACATGCAGGGAAAACCCTGCCATTAATCTTTAATTAAGGCTGTTACAATGGAGAGGGACACTGCAGTAATAGGAGAGAGAGAGAGCAAAGGGGTCCGCTATAACAACAGGAGACAGACAGCGTATGAGTACATTAGTACCAGCTCATTCAACCATCATCAAAAGCACGTCCTCTCATCATCTAACAGACTTTGAAGAAGACCCATGTCTCTTCAGCAAATAGAAAGATCATTTTACTATTGTTATACAGCGTATTGAACTTTCCCAAATACTGATGTACAGGGTTGCATTTGTAATGGATGTATAATATTTCCATGATAGCGAGGGCAAACTGTGTTTGGTGTATTGATTACACCCTCACAGGAGAACATGGATTAATATCTTGCCTAATGGCTCATTGCTTGCAAATTGATCCTTAACACTCTATTCTGGCTTAAAGTTGCATGTAAAAGAACAGACTAACATCATAAGCAACACTTTAATGAAAGAAAGAAATAGTTATCTCAACTTAAAATTAAATGGCACACAGAGTTTACTAAACTAAGGGCATATTAGTTACATCAACTTAAAGTTGGTATTTTAAAGGTGCAATGTGTAAATTTTAGGAGAATCTATTGACATAAATGCAATATAATATCCATAACTATGTTTTCAGTGGTGTATTAAGACCTTACTTAATGAACCGTTATGTTTTTATTACCTTAGAATGAGCCATTTCTATGTACATACACCGCGGGTCCCCTTACATGTGAAGTCGCCATTTTGCGCCGGCATGTTTCTACAGTAGCCCTAAATGGACAAACTGCCCTACGGAGCGTGTTTCGTCACTATGTTTTTCTTCTTCTACTTCGTTGATGTTTTTAGAGGTAGCTTGCATCGTCACCATGTTGAATACGCAAAAAGAAGAAGTAGTAGTAGTTGTCTGGTTTATAGATGCAGAGACCGTTCTTTGTTAGAAGTAAACCTCATTGCTTGACTGGCTACTCTCTGCTGTCTCAGACGACAACATCTTTGTCCTGTGTCGGCCACCGTAGCTTCTCTATGTGCTTCGAAAGGGAGGGGTGAGCGATGGACTGAGCAATTCGCAACCTCGCTGCTAGAGGCCGTAACTTTGAAAACAAAATAACATCAAAAACACTAAATAGGGCTTAAATATCTATTAATTCTAAATAACTTATGTATAGGCTGCATATACTTATATTGACCAAAACACACTATTCAAGTGAAAAGGATTATGGGTATTCCCCCAGCCACAATGCTCCTCCAATGGACTTGCTCAGTAATGGATGCAACAATATGCAAACTCAAAGTTTCCACTTCATAGGCATTCACAAAAAGTTTTCGCACAAAATCTTCAAAAAGGACAGCCTAGGTTTTTGTAAAAAAAAAAAAAAAAAAAAAAAAAAAACCTTTATTTAATAAATGAGGTCAATATAGCACCGCTTCAAATGGCATCCACAGTTCTGAACATCATTTTCATTAACACCTAGACAGTCATTAACCCCTAAACTTGACATTGTAAGTTCGAAATGAATTAGGTTTTTTATATTCTCAACTTCAGTTCAATCAACCTTTAAAACAAATACATCTATATATCTCCACACACCTAAAAATAAAGGTTCTTCAAAGCATCTTCGCAAGATTTTATATTCAACCAAGTAATTTTTTTCCTATTTTATAAAGCTCTTGATATATATGATTTTTGGAGAATAAAACAAGTTTTTGATGTTACAATAAAAACATGGTTTAAAATTTACATGGATACTATAGAATATAGAAGTTTCTCCTAACACATCAAACTGCAAAACCCTTTTCGGAGCCTTTAATTTTGAAGTGTCCATATGCAATCAGTTCAACTATCACGTATCTTTCCACTCCGTCTCGTGTCAAAGTATCTCTCTCTGGCACCGGCAGGAGAGGGATCTATCAACTGCTGCAAAGTGATGGGCACCATCAGTTTCATAAAGCTGCTCCATTGAGGGAGAGTGTCATCAGACAGTAGTTAATACTTATGAAACTTTAATGGTTTACTGATGAAAGCTGCGTAGAGGAGCAGGCAGGAGCCCAGAGCAACACTCCGAGGGGAACAGCAGGATAAATGAGACTAATTATTGGATGAGGGTAGATCCGGTTCCAGCGCCCCTAGCATGATATGTGACAGCAGCTGAGAAAAGCCAGATGTGTGTCTCCACCTTGGTGCATTGCAGTGATGGGATATTAAACCACCGTGGCCCAGGGGACAGTAAGCATAGCCAGAAATCGTCTATTCCAACACCTGTGGCATTGTGTCTCTGGGTCCACAGATAAACACCTGCTTATCAGTGTAAGGAGTGTGCTAACCAGCTAATGATTGCCATGAAACGGATCCTTTGTTCTTATCGGACAGGGACTACAGGTCTTATTTTATTCCAGGTTTATCCTCCTCCCCTCTGGATTCATCTAAACCACTTGCATCCATGCTGTAATTGACTCAGGATTGTCTAAGTAAAAAATGGCACAGCTCTGTTGTAGTGCTTTGTCAGTGATACATAAAAACGTAATGCTGCAGCTACATTTTAAAGGGATAATACACCAAAAAATGAACATTCATGTCGCTACAAACTTATTTTGGGAAAAAAAAAGTTCTTCAGAATATCTTCTTTTTTGTTTCACAGAAAAAAAAATAAGTCACACAGGTTTAGAATGACATCAAGGTGAGTAAAATGTAGTGGGAAACCAATATATTTTTAACTATTGGCATCGGTCTTAAACATTTTCTGGTTGTTTGACTGATGTGTTTTGACATTGCGTGGAGCTTTTATTTCAACAGTGCTATAACACTCAGCACCTGAGCTCCCATTCTCCATCTTTATTAGTTTACTAGTCTCTGTTTAACAGTTCTGTCTAATAAATTATTAGTTAAAATGTCAATATGTTAAAAACAACCCGCGGCAACAGTGATAAAGTAGCCCAAATCTGCGGGAAAACCGCGGACTTGGCAACACTGGTATCAATGCAACTTTCATGAAGTAATATCATTAAAAGCCTTCCTTCCACTGGAAAAAATAGTCCCTGACCGTTAACAGCAACAGAAGTTACATCATTTAGTGAAGTTCACAACATAATTTAGGGAGGAGTGAACCCATCTATCCAAGCTCGAGCCCCTCCACAGCGGACAGCAAGCCAAATACGCTTAACCTTATTAGCTTAAAGATTATATTAGGAAACAAACTCGTGATTTACGCCATTAGATGGCGGCAAAGATTGTCTTTATGAGACAGTCACTCAGTCGCAAAGACTTTTATATTGAAACTTGTTGTGAACACGGAATAAGACGCAAATGACAAATGTTTTGACTAGCGCTGTCAGTGTCAGCAGGGCACGGGAAAACCCATTAACTGTTAAAAGGACAAGATCGCAGCGGATATTCAAACTGATTTTTTATAATGAACATAGGACTGACCTGAAGGAAAATGCTAAATCTCAGCTGTATGTTTTCGGGAATTTTACAACGGCTTTGAACGAACCAATCAATCAGAATCAAGGGCCGGAACTATCCGTTTGATAACATTTCTTTTAGCACACAGCACAGACAAACTTAAGGTGTTCCTCTACACTAGACTTAAAGTCACAATGGATCTTGAAATAGCGACAGATCTTTTCTTCCATATTATGATGTTTATCCAAGTGTAATGGCTTATTTAAAAAAAAAATGCATACTTGGACTTGGTTCTATGCATCGGTTGTTGATTGGATTTTGAGATGTGGGGGTAAAGTCTAAGTGGATTAAATAATTAGTCCTGCACCGAAACGGATTGTTTACAATAAGTTCTATAACACGCATTTAGAAAATAGACATGGTGAATTTTCATTTCATGCCGACTTCAACTGTTTCTGAAAGGCCCAGATGTCTTTATCGTTCCATCAAGTTTATGTAGCACAACAGGTTTGTTCTTTAAAACAGGAGTGCAGAGGTGGTTTGACGAAACATGGCCCTTATGTCTCAGTGACTGTTTGTTTCACAATGACACACCCGCCTCCAAACACATCAACACACAGATCACATCCTTGTCATCGCAGCCTCCCCGTGAGCGTAAGAGCGTCTAATCGCAAAGGGACCTTAGATCAGTGGCCGTCAGACAGTCGCCGGCTTATTACAAGCCATTCATCACCCACATCTCTGTTTTGAGCTCCTCTGCTCCTTGGGGAACAGCTTTTCACGGCCCTTTGTTTACCCATCAATCTGTTCATGCTTTTCTTTTCCATCCTCTTCATCACGTCTTTCCCTGACATCCATATCACTAGGCCCTTAAACCATTCAAAAACCCACATGCCAGTATGTTCCTTTGTTGGTTTTGGATGTTGTTCCACAAAACAGATCAAATACAATTACAATCATGTCTTGATTGCTCTTATGGAGGCAGGACAGCTATATATATTTGCAGACTTGCTATATTAAAGTTAATGGCCACCAGATTTATTTATTTATTTATTTTTTAATTTTCAGGATATAGTAAGTGTTCATTCAATTGGCAGTGAAAGCTCTGATTTACTGCAACTGCCCTGCATTGTATAATAAATAACTGAAAATATTCATAGATTGGTGGTAATCCAAGCCACTGGAGAGATATGAGGTACTAGATAATATTCAATAGAAACACATAATTCACACATGTCTCAATCTACTTTTTCCATCATACCTTTTGTTTTATCTAAGCACAGAATTTGAAAAACAACTGGCTGGCAACCAAAACTAAACCTCAAACACTGCAGGCATTTTCCTTGGAAATGTTTTCAATGCAGCCAAACTGTTTAATACTCTTTTTGTTGTCATTCACGGTTTTATATTGCAGCATATTACATAAAACCCATCTAAAATGTGCAATTGCAGTAACACACTAGGAATTTATTTAATGATTTCATGCTTTCATTTCACAGAAATGTTTGGTTATCCATGTCTGACAACGTTGCAGAGTTACTGTCCTCCTTATAGCTCAATCACAAATGTTTAGGTGCTTTGACTTACATGCTTTTATAATCCCTAAAGGGGTCAACTATTTAAAGCTTTTATTAACTCCTCTACTGTGATGTTCCTGAGGCAAATGCAGTATTATTTCTATCTTAAAGTGACATATTTTTCTTTCAGGCTAAAGTTCTGCCGGGAGACGCCTTTTGTTGCAAATTCAACCCCCATGCTGTCAAATTAACGGTGTAATATTGAGGTACTGATAAATCTATAGTTTCACTGTATTGCTCTCGGGCTTAATCAGCTTGCAGTTTGAGACAAATCGAAGTGGAATTACTTTCATATGAAACTTGGGTGAACTTTTTGAGTAAAAAACAATCGATTGGTTCCCACTCCCCTATTATCTTCTGCCTGCCTCTCTGAAGGTATTAACATCCATAATGATTTTTCTTGGGAATCAGATGGTGTGAGAGATCC